>NC_092159.1:24204839-24504839 GCF_045791955.1 Oncorhynchus clarkii lewisi | reverse complement strand
CCCTTATCGTGTCTTTTCATTAGAAAAGGCTCCAGGGTGTATTTGGGCTGAGTGAGTTCCCAGGCAGCAGCACAGCAAAGCAAAAGCCCCAACTGAAAGGAATATTATGTGGAATTGTAAATCTATATATAAACTCTCTCATGGCTTTAGATGCTTTGAAAAACTAACTTCAAGGTTCGAAGGCTCTGAAAGTTGTGCTTATCCCCATTGGTATTTGAGTATTGGCCTTGAGGCCCCAACCAACCAACACAGTAAGTATAACTTATGGGTGAACATGTTGAAGGCAGGCTGCTATATTTGATATAGCAAAGGTTATTGGGATCCTTGTACAGTTGGGGACCGTTCTGACTTCACCACTTCACATGGTTTTTCCTAAAGGGCCTAAGTAGCTAGGTTTCCATCCAATTCGTGACAGATTTTCATACGAATATTTAAAAAAAGATATGCATCAAGAAAATTTGAATTTTCCCACCAATGGTGTGTTTCCGCCAAATGTACTTGTTGCAGATGAAAGTCACGTGCGTGATGGCGTGGTGCTTTTTCGCTTACGTTTTCATGTTCCCGAATAAAAAAAAATCTCAAGCTCAATGTGTTTCTAAACTCTACCGATAGTTTTGTCACAAAAACGGTTGTGTTCAATGGCAAATGTGCCCACTCTGGTCTTGGGACGCGCTCTCTAGCCAACAGCTCACAAATACAGTAGGCTAGTCGACATGATGACACTGTTGTGGATAAGAGCGAGAATATTTTGATTTGACAAACGGCAGTCAAGCCTCGATTCATCACGTCACCAGAGTAAGACCCTCGATGTTTATTGGAAAAAGGAGCATTTATTTTACCAGGCAAGTCAGTTAAGAACAAATTCTTATTTCCAATGACGGCCTAGTGGGTTAACTGCCTGTTCAGGGGCAGAATGACAGATTTGTACCTTGTCAGCTCGTGGGTTTGAACTTGCAACCTTCCAGTTACTAGTCCAACGCTCTAACCACTAGGCTACCCTGCCACCCCTGCCACTAGGCTACCCTGCCAGCGTCAAGATCACCGTGCACTTTCACCAGCCCGGGAAGTTCGTCACTTTAAAAACTGTGGATGGAAACGTGGTTAGTTATAGGTAAGACTTTATCTCAGAGCCCAGAATGAAAAAGAAACAAAGGAATGTGAGAGATTTGAGTTGGAGACATGTGTGGGCATGACCGTGTGACACTGTTGCTCCTTTAAAAGTACCCGCATGAGAAATCTGCTGAGAGACATCATGCTGCGACGTGCAACGTTGATTTCACATGGAGGGAAAAGGTTCACAGAGACATCAAAGGGAGCGTTTAGTAGAGAACAGATCGGATTAGAACCACGTCCAAAATGGCGCTTCTATTCCCTTTATAGTGCACTACTTTTTGAACGGGGCCCATAGTGCTCTGGTCGGAAGTAGTGCACTATATAGGGAACAAAGTGACATTTGGGACTCTTTCCTGGATCTGGACAGGATTCAGTGCAAAGGCCTGTGAAGTTGAACTAGAACAATATGTAGATATGAGACAGAGAGATCTTTATTATTTTTGAACTTTTGTAAGTGTAATGTTTACTGTTTTATTTTTTATTGTTTATTTCACTTTTGTTAATTATCTATTTCGCTTGATTTGGCAATGTAAACATGTGTTTACCATGCCAATAAAGCCCATTAAATTGAATTGAGAGAGAGAGAGAGAGGCCGAACAGCAATGGAGCAACTTCTGTATAGTTTTATTTTCAATGGGGCCCTTATGCCCTAATTAGGACAGCTTGGGATATTTTGAGAAAGGAAGGTGACAATCCTGATTCTGCAGATGAACTTAAAAGGCCGGGCATCCATGCGCAAAGTGCGAGAGGAAGCAACCCTGCTTATCATAATTAAGCCTTCCTCATACTCTTATTACCATGAATTATGATTTTGCTATATGACTTGGAACTCAAAACCACATCCTTTCTGTTTGTAAGAGAGCAGCAGGCCTAATATGTAATAAATATTTGTTGGATTGCAGTTCTTTGAGTCACAATATGGAAATGAAACCGATGCTATTCCCGATGACATCATTATGGGTGGCATTGGGGAATTAGTGGGATGTTACATCGACTGTATACTGTATGTGTTGATCTTTATTTATATATTCATGGTATGCATTGCAAATGTCTTTGTGGATGTTATGTTTTTCCTAAATGTATAATACATTTACTTGCATACTGGATCCTCAGTGTGAAACCCATAACCATACACCATCGATCTTCATAGGAGACAACCAGAACAAAGATATGTTCCAAATGGCACCCTATTCCCTACATAGGTCACTACTTTTGATAAGAACCCTATAGACCTTGGCCATAGGGCTCTAGTCAAAAGTAGTGCACTGTGTAGGGAATAGCGTGCCATTTGGGGAACGCAAGACACAGGGGCCACATTGAAATAATCATTTGGGGCTGAGCCTCTCTCTTGAGAGTCACTCTCCTCTCTGTCGTTATTGATGGTGCGAGGGTGTGCTGGTTAGCCGTTACCCCTGGGGGCTGGGGTTAAGTAGAGGGGAGGGTAATTGGGAACGAACAGCGTCCAGAACCCTATGGTCTAATACAGTAGTGCTGTTAACAGCCTCACTAAACATCAAATGCGCTGCAGACAGATCAAAGCAAACGCAGGGCTGTTTTAAAAGAGGGAAGAGAGGAACCAAAGCCCAAATTAATTAGGGCCCTCTATTCAGCGAGTCAGGTGGTGTGGGGGGACAGGTATGTGTGCAACGCAGGGTTGACACCTGGTGTCAAGGCATGGGCTGATGACTGAGCAGTGCGTCAATTAAGTTGTAAAAGGAGAGAGGAGGAAGTGTGTGTGTGTGTGTGTGTGTGTGTGTGTGTGTGTGTGTGTGTGTGTGTGTGTGTGTGTGTGTGTGTACACCTATCAGGGTTCTTGGATGATTAGCACCAAGCTCCAGCTCTTAACCAGCACCTGAGGTACCTGCCTTGTTGGCCTGAATTTGAATGGCCCTGATGGAATGAATTGACACAACAGTCCTACAATTTAACAGGAATAGGAATTTATTCCATTTGTAGCAGTTTATAGGGCCAATCTGTGATATTAACAACAGTTTGTGATAATTTAAATTATTGCTAATACACATTAATTCTTTAAGAATATCACTTATAAATGTCAAGTGTTTTGTTGAGGATTGAGCCTTTAACTAGTCAGATGCATTATAGGGACATACCTAAGAAATGAAAGAAAGAACAATGGAATATATTTGAATTGAAACCTTACATTCTGTATATTTTCCGAGATGGTCTCCTGCGTAGAGTGTTGGTTAGCCCAAACCGCTACTAGCCTTGCTCTGTCTATACTCCAACCTCCAAGTGTACCCGCTGATGTCATGCTTGATGAGTTCCCATGTATGATATCATCAGTGTTTACGCATGATGACTTGGCTGGGGCTTGAGACACATCACACCCAGCTAGCACGTAGTCTCTCTCTCAGCCAGCCTAATGAGTGTATTCTGTAGTCATCAGCTAAACAGGCTCATTTAGTCAGCAAAGCTGTTTGGCTGGGGAGGAAACAAAGCTGACGTCAGCCGATAATATCGCCGCCCCTATGTCAAGAATGGGACCTGGACTTCATCTGGGCATTCTTTCCCTATATAGTGCACTAGCTTTGACCAGGGCCCATAGGGCTCTGTTCAAAAGTAGTGCACTCTGTAGGGAATAGGTTGCCATTTGAGGCGCACATCCCACTTCTCCTTCTGACTCCATCCACCCATTCTGGGATATTCTCTCTTGGGATGAGTAGAATTCTGTCACCACATTCCCAAACATTCCTCTTTGTGGATTTGCCAATCTTCCCCATTGAAACTTAACCCAGCTAGCACATTTGGTTCCTTGGAAGTTGTGGAAATGTATGTTTTTGGTTTCCCATTGGTTCTGGGAACGAATCCATGTGTTTCCTGACCGGTAAAACATAATGTTTATTTTTTACTTCTGAAAACTGAAGTTTTTAGGTTGCACGGAGGTTATAAGAACATTTTACAATGGTTCCCTGAAAGTTTTCCTGGGAGGTTTTATTAACATTCTGAGAATGGAAATGAAAGGTCATTTGAAGGTAATTAATTAAGGTTCTTAGAACATGTTTCAATAAGTATTTTAATATCACTGCTAGCTTAGTTTGGGTTAATTGTTATGAACTCCAAGCACAGATAGGACACATGGAAATTAATTTGGTTAGGCATTAATCCTGCAAACACATTTCTTTTTTATTGTGGCATGGCGTCAGTGAGATTTAAACCTATGACCTTCTGTTCCCTATACATAGAATTAGTCCACTGTACCACCATGAAGGTGTTAGCATTTTACTCATAAAAAGCTGTTCATTTTAGTTTATTCAAACAGACCCCGTTTCAAAGGAAACAAGCACTCATTGAGATCAGGTGTTAGTGGGCGTGGCAAACACACCTGAACACACTTAACAAGATAGAGCATAGAGAGAATTTTGTTGATGCTGAGAATGGATTGTATATGTTTTTTAAATAATGTTCTTTGAACGTTACTAATGTTTTCGTATGGTTTTTAAGAATGTTTTGAGAACATGACCTTAAATAGAACCATGTGGAATCCTGCAGAAAACGTTATGCTGAAGTACTGAAATTCCCAGCTAAGAAACATATGGTTCTCACAATGTTATTTGCTAGCTAGGTATCCTGCACCATTCCCAGAACTTTGTGGGAATGTTGTATGCAAAATAAGCATAGGACAACCATGCTCTTACCAAGCTCTAAGAAACATATGGTTCTCAGAACATTATGTGCTAGCTGGGAAGCCATTTGACACTCAAGGGTCCTATGTTGCAACATGATGATGACAAAAAAAACTATTGATGTCACTACTGTAATAGCTCCCATACATCTCAGGGCCCTGTAAAGATTAAGAGTGCTAAGCGGAATCAGAGGGTGTTCTGGGTAATTACACGCCAGCCTTTAACAAACACCATGTTGCTTTGGGCTGCAGCCAACCTGGGTTAGTTTCATTCTCCCACATCCAAAATGGCACCCCTACTACCTATATAGTGCGCTACGTTTTACCAGAGACCTATGGGTCATGGTCAAAAGTAGTACACTTTCTAGGGAATAGTGTGCCATTTGGTACACAACCCTTTCGTACTGTGCTGTACTGGGTTAACCCCTTGCTGTTATACCTAAGGGGGTGCATGATGCAAGTCCTCAGTTATGTCCCATATGGCACCCTATTTCATATATAGTGCACTACGTTTGATCAAAAGGAGTGCACTATAAAGGGAATAGGGTGCTATTTGGGACATAGCCTAGAAATGTCATAGCACTGGATTGTTTTTAATATCTAAGGGATTAGTGTGTGTTTTAATGAGTTCCTTGTCTTTCTCTTCAATCACAGACTGTAGTTTTAAATCACAGGCCAGAACTAATAAACAAATATGTAGGCCCGCCCATTTATGTACTGTAGGTTGGGTCCCATCTACTTGTTCTACTTCTATCAGGACCTGTATGTGTCAAGCTTCTCAGATTAGCATTACTGATCTAGGATCAGATTAGCAGTACTGATCTAGGATCAGGTTCCTGCTGTTCATATAATCTTATTAGATCAGCACTCCTACTCCGAGAAGCTGATACATAGAGCCTCTGAGCCCCATCTCCTCTTTGTCCTCTTCCCTTCTCTCCAAACTGCACTCCTCCTCTCTCCTCCAGGTAGAGGATCATTCCGGGTTCAAGTTGCCCGTAGGCACAGATCTAGGATCAGCCTACCCTCCCCCCAACGAACCTTAACCTGTAGGTGGGAGAAACACACAACTAATCTTAGATCAGCATCTAGGCTGAAGGCAATGTTATCCTTTACCCCTGATCACTAGCCTATATCCCAAGCTATCATGTACTGTAGTGAGACGCATTCGACAAATCGTCTGATGCATGGGTGCACACAGTCTTTACCAGAGCAGGAGCATAGCTGCTACCTCAAACGACAAACAGATTGGGGTGAATAAATTAGCCAGTTCATTAAGGGGCGCGAGGAGACTCAATCTGGAATTCTGATGTGGCGAGATACAGCGAGTGTCACGTTTAGGCACCAAGCTAATTACCAACTCATTAAGCACTCAGTAGGCTAATAAGACCAGCATCACAAATGACACCCTATACCCTTTATAGTGCCATAGGGCCTTAGTCAAAAGTAGTGCACTATATAGGGAATAGGGTACCATTTGGGGACTCAGATGGAGATTCCGAGGCAGAAATATTAGAAGAAGCACTTGGGTGTTTGGGATGGCTTGTGCTGCAGATACCAGTGTAGCTTATAGCTCATAGCTCACACAGCCTAGCAAAGTTCTGGAGAGAGAGGGGGGCTGTGTGGGGCAGTTTAATCATAGCCATATAGCCCTGTGCACAACTTCAAAGTCCAGCGATCGCATGCAGGGCGCATATCAAGTGAACGCTGCCTGAATAGGATGGAAATGAGGATGGCAGTGTTGGCGTGTCTACTAAAGCAGAGGAGCTGTCCTTTTGAGGGAACAGTGAAGCTACGTAGATCATACTTTGTGTATTAGTTCACTATAACGGGAAGCATCAAATCAAATTTTATTTGTCGCATGCGCCGAATACAACAATACTGTGAAATGCTCACTTACAAGCCCTTAAAACCAACAATGCAGTTCAAGAAACAACATGTAGTGTATTTGACAGTGTGGAGAATGTGTTTTCTCCACGTGTAAATATTGGTGGTAGTTCCTGTTTTTTTTTTGACTGGTTCGTCAGTTGGAGATGGTGCACTGCAGAGAGAGATGGCATTGGTTTGTCCTCTCTTGTTCTCTTTTTTTTGTTCTCTCTCTCTCTTTTCTGCATTCTCCTTTCTCTCTCTGGTCCTGTTTCAATTCTCCATTTCTCCATGCAAATGAGAGCTGGCACATTGATTTGGTTTCCAGTTTCAAGTTACTATGGCAACGACATAAAAACTACAAAGTGCTTAAAGCGCAGTACTTTCATCCCTCCGTCCCTCTGATCATCATAAGAAATTAGCATGCCGGGAAACGAGAGAGCGAGCCTCACAGAGCAAAGCAATTGTGCATTTGGAAGGCTGTCCGCGCTGGCTGCCTAAAATAAAAATGGGGCGTTTGGGCTTGGCAATAAAAATAAAAAATCACGAGGAGAACAAAAAAAATGAATGAGAGACAACATCCTCCACACACACACACACACACACACACACACACACACCTCTCTCTTTCTCAAAACCACAGTGTTTCAAAATGCATTGATGCCCCACGTCCACTACTGGACTGGACAGCAGACCGCTGTACGGTGATGCAGGGCCAGTGGGTGTGTGTATTGGGGGATGGAGGTGGACACTGAGGGCCAAAGCAACAGAGGAGATTTGAGGGGCAACATCAAACGCTGCATCAGCTCATTAATGCATGTAGGAGTGACCCGGGTCAAAGCTAAACAACAGAGCAGGATCACATAACAGACAGAAACCGCCTCCTAAATGGCAGCCTACTCCCTACACAGTGCACTACTTTTGTCTTTGCCAAATGTAGCGCACTATGTAGGGAATAGGGTGCCATTTGAGACACAGGCAGACACATCACAAACCCCCTCCAGAGCCGACATCTATCTTGACCATCATCACACAGCCAGAGAGAGGAGAGGACGGCTCTGAAATCCGCTCACAAGCCCACAGATTCTGACTGTGTCCCAAGTGGCCCCATATTCCCTATGTAGTGCACTGCTTTTAATCAGAGCCCCCATAGGGCCCTGATCTGAAGTAGTGCACTATGCAGGGAATAAAGTGCCATTTGTGACAAAGACTCTGTCTTCCGTTTTCCTCCTGTCAATCCTATTTTTCTGAGCTTCAAAAGAAGACAAAGCACAGAGATTTAGGTTTTGTGTTGTGTTGAATGGAGAAACCACAATAGTATAAAGTGTCTCCTTTCGCCCTTATACTGTAGAAACAAATGAAACACAAGCGTGCCTATAAGCGTCTATACACGCGTCCCCAGAGTGCAGAAAATACCAACAAAAAAAGTGATGCTTTTCACAAACTGCTATCTTAACTATTCAAGTGGTCAGATATCAATATTGTTTTCCAATCTGGATTTCAAAACAGTCTCACTCACGGGATATGTCTGCCTGACGGCTACCCAGCATGCAATTGTCTCCTTTTTTTATTTCAACGCAGCGTGACCTTTTTTGATTGGGTGAAATTGGTTGGCATGGAAATCACTATGGAGACACGAATTTGATTCAGCCTTATCTCCTCTCCACACTGTCTGCAGGTATAGACAGGGGAGGAGGTGTGTGTTTGTGTGTGTGTGTGTGTGTGTGTGTGTGTGTGAGAGAGAGGGGGGTGGGGGGGGGGGGGTTGATGCCTATTCACTGAGTAGTAATAGAATATCTCACATTGAGGGGAACTGCCCTGATAACAACATCCAACTGATAAAGCCAGTTCTACTGACCAAAGAGAATGTGGTCAGAAAATGAGTGGGTCAGAGAACATTTTGAATATGCTGAAGCCGGTATCACTGCAGTGTGTTAGCGTATAGCTACACTATCACCTTCTATGTGGCACAGTCTGCAGGTGATAATAAGCTAGAACTATCTGCTAGCCTTTCCTTTGTGTTCAGTGGACGTGGTTTGATTAGTGTTGGGAGTTTAGCGGCGTCAACCCCAGGCAATGTAAGGAGGGGTCATAGGTGAACGGGCTAGAACTGAGCTCTGATTGGCTGTTCTCTCTAGGTTAGGAGGGTTCACTGTCTCACAGTATTACTCCTGCCGGCTGCTGATTCCCAGATTCCCCCCCTCTATGCTCCCACTGTGGGTCAGTCCAAGCAGAGGGCCAAGCCAAATGACCCGGAAGGAAATTTAACTTCATTGGAACTAAAAGAATATCTCTCTCACCTCCCCCTGAGCGCATGCAAAAGAAGAAAGCTTTGCAGTTGAGTACCTTGAAAACTTTTTTTGCTTAAAATGAATCACTCAATGAGAATAATGCATTGGAACCATCGTGATTTTAGGGGTACTGGCTGTGTCTGTGTTCTAAGATGACCCAAGGACACACTACAAACACATCCAATAAAAAATAATTGAAAGTGTTTTTGAAGAGTTTTCAAGGAGGCACATTCATTATTGTGGCAAATTCAGTGGAGGATAGAATTAATGCTCATTGTTATAGCTCCTTAAAGCTTTCATTTTGGGTTTCAAGTTTCACACTGTGAGCTGACGCCATAGCAGCTCTGTTTCCTACTAATAAGTACTGCAGTTGGTGGACTAATTGATGGACCCATGCAGTTAACATACAGGAAACGCATCTGCAACACATCAATAACACATCATTTCATGATAAGCTGATAAGACGGAGAAGAGGGCAGTGACTTTTCAAGGTCCTGCCAGTTTTTGAACCCGGGGAGACCCTTCGCTCTGTTCGTTTGTGCATATCAATAGCCGGAGCAGCCAGCTGTTTCTCGCTGCGTGCCTCCATAGGCGCATCTGAAACCATTTAAATCAAAAGCAGTCACAGTTTCCACAGCGCATTATAGGCATTCCAGCAGGCCCCTTGCTCTGTGCTACGCAGTCGCTCTCCGCAGGGGGCACAATATAAAGTGGGCACACAGCAACACAAATATGCAGCCCACTGTGCGCTCCCTTCAGGATCCTTCCATAAAGAAGGAGAGGAAGAGGCAGAATAGCCCTCCGAGTTTTCCGGGGCCTGGCTCCGGGGTTAAAACCTTTCTACCGGCATCAAATAAGACCTCGTCTTTGAATGGTTTGTGTACCGCCTCGACGGGGAGGAAGAAGAAGAAGAAGAAGAAGAAGAAGGGAAAATTAGGCGGTAGTTGTGTGTTGTGTGAGCTCCCTTACCTGTACACCCCTGTGGTGGTTGCTCCACACTGTCTGCGGTATCAGGAGCGAGGGGGAGCCAACAATGGTGGACGGTCTAACCCTAGGAGATGGACTTCACCGGGGAAGTATATGGGCATGCTAACATCACATGAATGTGGAATATTGAGAATAAAGTGCACAAATACTTGAATAAAACTGAGTGTGCAAAGAAATACATTTTCCCTGTGAAAATGGGGGGGGGGGGGGATCTTGTATCTGTTCCTTCATAGCACAAGTAAAGCATTGATGTTTTTAACCCATTTAATTGTACAAATTCGGTTTTAGTTGCCATTCTGTAGGTTGCCCTTGTTGCCAAATATGTACAATAAGGTGCTTAAGTGATGCAGTCTCGTTAGTTCATTAGTTAAGTGAAATTAACCTTGGAATGCCTTGGAATACTTGAATTACCCACTACCTGAACTCTAGGGAACAATATTTTCCTGAAAATCTACCAGGTTTCAACACCGTGAGTAATTCATATTCATCCCTATAGTCCTGAGAAATACAGCAAAAAAAGTGCCCATTTTAAAGCTTTTAAAACCAAGATATATATGGTAACTATGCCAGGGTTGTCCCTTAATAAGAGGGGTGCTGCACCACCTTGTCGGCTTGGCTGGCTGTGTGACTATGTAACTGATATTTAATATTGATAGAGTAACTCTTTGATCACCAATGACGTTTCGAATTGCGAAGCAGGCCGTCCATTTTTTCCTAGCATTATCCTGTTCCTCAATTAATTCAGCGCATTTCAGCAGTAGGCTATCTCGACACAGAGCTCTACAGAAGCTCTCATATGGGTAGTAAGTACAAGACAGCGCAGAGAAGCAGGTGTTGTAGCGGTATTTTCACATGCATAGGCAAGCGACGTGCTTTGACTTTCATGCGAGAGTCAGGATTTGGGGTTTTAGTGGGATTGGATAGGAAAATAGCCTAGGCTCTAGGACAGGAGAAGATAGAATATTGTGCTATTTTATTTTTTTGCTAACCTGCTGCGCATGTTGTGTATTTTGTGGAATTGCATTAGTGCAACATTGTGTAGACAGTTCATTTCCCTGTTCTTGTCATACATTTTTGGGGAGAAATGTGAATTGTTCCCGGGACAGTTAATCCCTACTGAACTTGATATAGCTCCAGCCCTGAAGAGAGAAATGACACATTGAGGCATTGCCATTGAAACTGATTGAGAAAGGCCAAGGGTGAAAGAGGTCAACCTTGTCACGTCCCTCCAATAACGGTATTACCCCCTCCAGCCCTCCAGCTCCATCTCTCAGCCCTTGAGCCAAGTTTAGGCCTCCAGATGACTGCAGTTGTCGGCCCCCGCTGTGTGAAGACATCCCTCCCTCGCCCGGTGGTCCGTTGTCATCTCGTCTTTCACTGAACACAGGAGGCAGCAGGAAGTGTCAGGGGATCAACACATGCCAGGGAAACCCACAAAATGGCTCCTCCTGTGCGGGACCTGCTGTGGCATCTTGGACAGTACATTTTTAATTGAGGACCCCCCAAAAGCTACAAAACAAGAACTTGAACTGTCGAAGAATGGAGGATGCCTCTGTGTCCCAAAAACTAATTTTTTAGGGATTTCAGGGTGCATTTTCGGGAAATGTGTGCGACAAAATGGAAGGGAAGGGTATTGGAGTTGGAGGCTTGGTGTGTATATACGAACTCTGCATGAGACAAGCTAACGGTGCAACTCCGGATGCGAGTGAGGCAATCAGCGCTAGTCACAGAGGATTTGACAGCATCTGTAGAAAACATTATGGAGTGTCCAATTGCCTATTCAACTGGCTAGAGAGCTTTTGGTAGAGCGGCGGCACAGCCAGGAAATTATTTTGGAGAGGGAAGGGAGGGAGAGAAAGAAATCTGCTGAATGCCAGAGTAAATAAATAGAGTAAATAAATCGATGACTAATGTGAGGCAATTGTGGGGTGTGCATAATCAGGGATTTGGAGTGAGCTCACTCTCCTCCTCGTCTCTGACTACAAAACCAGGCCTCTCTCTCTCTCTCTCTACAGCCAGCAATAATCTGTTCTAGTGCACTTGCCATGAAATGTGCGATGCAGTACTCGTAATGCCCTGGACAGGCAGAGCCTAACAGATAACATACGCCCCCCTCCTCTCCATCCCTCTTCTCCACTCCCCATCCCCTCTTCAAATCAAGACTCTTGTTGATTGCAAACAACAAGCAGAAGATTGGTTCATTACAGTAAGGTCTGTTTTTTCCCTCCCTTCTCTCTTCCGTCAGCTGATGTGTGGCGAGCTGTCTCCTCTTTTCGTGTCGGCGCTCTATTTCGTCTTGGCTCCCTTGACCTCCTTTGGTGTGTGGGACAATGAGATGGGGGGGGGGGGGGGGATTTTTTTTGTTCCCATCTCTCGTTTGTATTGTCGTGATTGTCATTTTCCTAATGTATGCGTGTATATACACATGGGTGTAGAGCAAAGCAGCACAGAGCTGACAGTACTGTCTCTCTGTAGTCTCATAGGAGGAAGAAAGAGGGCTGTTTTGACGACGATGAATAGGATTTTTGCATTTCTCTCGGTGGCGCTCTCTCTCTCTTTCTCTGTCTCTGCCCCTCTCAATACTTCCTTTGATCTGGCTTTGGGTTTGGATGTCATTCCATTTGGATGAGTTCACTCAGGATGAGACTTGCTCCCTCCCAGAATAATGGCATTTCCACAGATTCAGTATGTTCCTGCGCATCATTCTCCATATTTCCTCCTCCCACTGGGTGAATCACAAAGTTCACAAAGTTCTGTGTCTAATATAGACATTTTGGAACGGCGTTCAGACACCCCAGTTGGAATGACATGCAACGCCCCAGCTGTGGATCACGCTGATCATCCACAGCTACAGTACGTGAGGCGATGTGGTCGATCTGAGTATACCCAGGAAGTTGATGATCCTCTGTAATAATGGGGGGAACATTAAGGAATGTTTGATGTCATGGAGATCAGGCTCCGTACATTGTGAATATACTGTGCAGTCGTTGTATTGCCTCTAATTAGCTGCATGCCTATGGAGCCCAGCTGGAAATACAAAGAGATGAGAGATTCCCGAGACACAGACTTGCCTATTTGAGTTGTAGTACAGAATAGATATGAATTAGTGGCAAATATGCTAAATTGAAGGGCTTTATAGCATACAACCCTGTGCAGCGAGGAAGCGTGTGCTAAAATATTTTGACACAATTATGTTTTTAAACATAGACAGCATTGTCAATTTGAAATCAAACTGTAGCTTTGAGTATAAAAAAACATATATTTTCCAACACCTTTCAGCTTAGAAGACTTTTGAGCTAAGCCACCATCTTGTATACTGCACTGGAAAAGTGGGGAGACTTTGTTGTTCATCTGAAGTGCTTTAACCGATTGGAATGATTTGAAAATGACGTTTTGGTTAGTTTTAATTGAATGAAAGCTTCTAAATGGTTTTTAACACCACACGCATATGCACATTGAATAGCGGTGGGGGGAATGTAGTGGCGGCAGCCTAACAGAAGAGTTGGAGGCGTAGCTTGTTGGCTACATGGTATTCAGGTTGTTCTTTCTGCCCACCCGTCAGAGTGAATGTCATTCCAGTTAATGTTGTCTATTGTCTATTGCATTCATCATTTAACCTTAAACGTGTACACAGCCAGCATCTGTAGTCATCTTTGCAGAGAGTGCTTTTACTGATTGGTGTACACTTTGGCGAGGTTCGTTCAACCTATTCCATTTGTCTGGAATCAAACAATGTATTTTGTCGGATTAATGTTTTTAAATTGCTTTCAACACCTCATCCACATGTGCATAGCGGTGGCGGCAGTATATCAGAAGTGGAGGTGTGGCTTATTTGGGGCGTGCTTTCAGTTTGTTCTTTTTAGCCACCCGTCTGTGATGAACACGGGGGGAGAAAGAGAGCTGGTTTCAAGCGCAGCAGGTGTTTATTGCAAAGGACCACAGCAGGAGGCAGGTAACTGGGTCCAGTGACAGGCAGAAGGTCATACACAGGGGGGTCCAAAAAGGCAACAGTACAGGCAGGGAAAAGGCTAGTTACGTCATCCGGGAGATCAGGCAATAGGTAGATAACAGGAAATCTGATAGGCTAAAGTACAGGCAGGGAATAGGGCAAAAACTGTCATACACGGGAGGAGTAAATCACAGGAAACCCAGCGCTCCGAAAGACGTGTGTCACAAAACTACCTCACAGTGATGGAGTGCAAAGAGCTGAACTAAATAGTGTGTGATAATGACATACAGGTGTGTGAACAGGTGATCAGAATTCAGGTGATTGGGATCTGGAGAGTGAGCTGCGTTCACGGGGACACACGTGTTTGAGGGTGTGAGTTGGAAGCAGACGTTACACCATCGGAGTGAATGTATTTACGTTAATCTGTTCTGTTGTATTCACCAGGCAAAGTTCTGTTTGTACACTGCCCGCACTGCATCTGCAATGATATTTCCATAAAAATATACAGTTTGTGATTACATTAAATATTAGTTTGTATTTATGTTATTTATTAGGTTTAACCAAAGGGGGAAAGCAAGTTGAGTGTTGAAAGAAATAGGTTGCAACTTCAAATATCGGTTTGTTGATAATATAATATAACTGTTGATATTGAATCATACTGTATTTGGTTTAAACATTATTTATTCAATTGAGAACCTGATTTATTTACCTTTATAATCAATATATTTTTTAGGTCAACCAAAGAGTCATTTTTTACAGGGCATTTTGTGAACTAAAAATAGTTCAGTTAAGTTAAGTTACTCCAATCCAATAATTGTCTTTAAGCCTAATTTTTGTAATTGCATAGTATTTTAGTTTTAGGTAAAGCATATAATCAAGTTTGAAAAATATCAAATGTTTGAGTTGCAGTCAAATTAGGTTTAACTGAGGTAAATTATGGATTTGATTGTAATCAAATGATACAAGTATCATTGACCTAATAATATCATGTTATCTAAAGTATTTGTTTGACCTGAAAAAACTCTACGTGTTACCACTTGAAGTAATTTATTTACGTTTATCCCCAAAAAGTTTTTTCAGTGTGTAGCTACTTTGAAAAAGTTTGAAACGCCCTTAGCCTGGCAAATAAACAACAACTTACATCTCAATGCTGTGGGGGCTTGTCTCTCCAACCAACTTACTTGTTACAGAGAGAGCAAAACAGAAATCAACCCTGTGATCAATAGACTCTGACTGTCCGACCCTACGAGCCCTGTCTTCTAAAGTGCATTGTGGTTTCGGAGATTTTGGAAAATCCGCCACGAAGCCGGGGCCCTCCCGTTTCATCTGAACCAAACAACGTCAGGCGGCACCCACTCCCATGTCGTTGGGCCTGGAACGCCAGTGCTCCAAGGATGACAGGGTTTCCAGGGATCTGACGGGTTCCTCTCTAATTTGGGCATCTACTTCTTCCACTTCCCCTGACCAGAAACCACTTTAAGTCAGCAGGCGGCCACATGGGAGCTGGCATTCCCCTTTTTCTTTCTCTCCCTGTTCACTTCCGTGACTCCATCTCTCTCTCTCTCTCTCTCTCTCTCTCTCTCTCTCGCTCTCTCGCTCTCTCTGTTTTCTGTCTCTGTCTCTCTTTATCTCATTATTTTCTTCTCACTGTCTTTCTCTTCTTTTATATCTATATCTTCAGATACATTAAGTAATTTGTTTTGTGTTATTTCAGCACTCATCCTCTTAGACTCTAATGATGGTCATTGTTCACACACACACACACACACACACACACACACACACACACACACACACACACACACACACACACGCACGCACGCACGCACGCACGCACGCACACACAAACAAAACAACAAAAGTTCAACCCATGCTCTCTCTCTGGTTTCTCCCCAGTAGGTTCCTCCTGCCAGTGTGAGTGACTGACAGACTTCCCACCTCTTCTTGTTCCTGGTTCCTAATGTGAGCGTGGCTTGGTGGGAATAGCACTTAATGGGATTTCCCTATCAGGATCTCAGAGGGGCCGCCGTGTCGTCTTTGCCTCTCTGCCACCTACATAGTACACTGCCAAGACCGGCAAGGCAGAAGAGCTCATTTCTCAATGGTCTTAATGGTGAAGACTGCTCAGGAAAGACCTGGTTAACTTAAATAAATGCATTGCAATTTAGATGTACATGAATTACATGCGTACATTCATGTAAAAGCATAATACTGTTTCAACATAGCTAAAGCATGTCCCTGACGAAACCAAGGAGAAACTCTATCTGTCGAACTGGCTGTTAGGGTAGGTAGACCATAAAACCAACCTATCATCCAATAGACACATTTAACAGCTATAGGGCAGGAATCACCATCCACCTGAGTCATAGAGACAAGGATCTATGACTGCTTCCCTAATAGCACCTTATTCTCTACATTGTGCACTACTTTGGACCAGAGCCCTAGAGGCTGGGGTTGGGGTCAATTCTGAATTGACCCCAACCCTGCTATATAGAGAGAATAGGGTGCCATTTGGGATGCAGTCTATGAGGAGAATGGTGTCTGGCTTGTCTAAAGCCAAATACTGCAGTGTGACATGGTGAAGTCATTCAGTGTAACGTTAAGTCATTCTGGTGTAACTTTGCCACAGTACACAGGCATGAAATCCACAGTGATGGGAAGCAGCAGAGCAGTGAATGGTGACTAATCTTTTCAAGGTGATATGAATAAATATGTGGGAGATGAGTGTGTCTGGAAGAAGTAAGAGGAGCTCGTTACTGCATCCAGTCACTGTTGCTTTCGCATTAGCACTGTCACAACAGCACAGCTTTTGGAGCTTTGTTTTCAAGTCTATTTCTCTCTCTCTCACTCTCTCTCTCTCTCTCTCTCTCTCTTTCTCTCTCTCACTCTCTTTGCTTTTCAGTTTTTCTCTGCTTGTCTTCTCTCTATCTTTTAAAGTTTTACAACTGTTGTCAGAAAGTTAACACATGAGTTTGGTGGCAGAGTTCTGCTTTTCTTCTTGTCTTTTCTCTCTCTCTCTGTGTGTTCTTTTTTGTTCTTCTGTGTTGCTCCACATCAGAGAGGGGCCTTTTGTGTCTGACTTTGCCCCGAAGGCAGTCGTCTTGCAAGGCAGATTAATAATTACAGAGTACACAACATTGAGGGAAAAAAAATCTGGATCTTTGATGTCAAACATGAGACACTAAAATTACAAAGGAAAGGGTCTGAAGAGGAAAGGTCCTGAAGTTTTGGTATTTCTTTCTCTCGTTCTTGGCAGTATTTCCTGTTATTGTCGCTGTCTACTGTTTGGCAGTGCATTAAAAACACAAAGAGAACTATAAAGGGGGAGGGGGGGTTGCCCCTTGGAGAGGCAGGGCACATTTGAGAGGGGCGCGGCGGCCATATTTGTGACAAATGTCAGCAAGATGAAGAGAAAGAGTTGCATTTCATGTTGTTAAGGTTTTTGATCAAAATATTTACATGGGTGGGTACATCAGCGGGATCACTCCCTCCCCCCTCTCTTCCTCCTCCCCATCCCTTGTTATGTATCTATGATATAGACAGGATTCAAGGCCAGATGTAGGACTGACTGTGGCTCCACGGTGTTGTGGTTCACAGTTACGATTATGCTCTGTAACTGAATGGTTGTTAGTGCTCTCTACTGCGCTTTAACATGTAAGTAACTTTAAAAGCATGCATCATTGGAATGAAAATTTACAATCCCTTCTGTCCTTCGTGAAGTACCCCCCTACTTTTTTCAATTTCCCCCTGAAGACATACCCAAATCTAACTGTCTGTAGCTCAGGCTCAGAACCAAGGATATGCATATTCTTGATTTAATTTGAAAGAAAACACTCTGAAGTTTGTGTAATGACCCATCAGGTTTGGTTGTGTTACAAATAAACCAGTTGATTGCAATGAAACCAAACATGACTGGAAAAGTCACGTTTAGTGTGTGTATTTACATCGAATGTGTCGTCGAAAACGGAATGAGACGGAATTCACGACACAAGCAGTTCACAAAATGTTTCGTGTTAGGCTATAAAAATTGATTTTATCAAACAAAAGACCATTCATTGTGTAAAAATGAGCATTGGGATTGCAAACAGAGGAAGATCGTCAAAGGTAAACTATTTATTTTATTGCAGTTTGTGATTTTGTTACGCCTGTGCTGGTTGATATAGTTGTTGTTTATGGGGCTCTATCCTCAGATAATCGCATCGTATTCTTTCGCAGTAAATCCTTTTTTAAATCTGACAACGCAGTTGGATTAGCAAGATTCTAGGCTTTCGAAACATGTGAGACACTTGTATTTTCATGAATGTTTAATAGGACTATTTATGTAGCGATCACCGTATGTTGTCGAATTTCATCCCGCTAACGGGTTCGGTGCGCAGAGGTTAATGAATCAGTGATACTCCCCCCCCCCCCTCCTAGTACTATGTTGAGTAATTGGGGAGATGTTTTTTTTTATCCCCTACGTTTAGAGAATAAACATGTGTTGTCAGATCTTTAGTTCATGTTACTCAAGCCCGGTTGGACAGTTGTGTTATTATGCTGATCGAGTGTTCGACTACTCTGAGCGATAAGAACAACTTTTATTCTCCTTCATGGAACATCTTCCCAATGCGGTAGGATTCTATTTGCCGCCCCCATGCAGGTAGGAGGGAGAAGCCTGGCAAAACATCAGTGACATGACGGCTGCTTTGTAGCAATTGCTTCTCAATGGCAGACCTTCTGGGGATGCAACAGTGCGCTTGACCAGTGTCAGTCAGGGCGAAGACTGTGTTCCTCTTCTATAAAAAGCTAAGAGGTGTCACACCGTGCCTGTTTGAACGGCGACGAACGGAGCTGCTGCGTCAACGAGGAGTTGCCACCTGAGACGGAAAACCGTATCCGGGAGGGAAATTCTGAAGAATGAAGCGCGTTTCGCTCAGCCGGGTGTTGTGTGTGTGTGTGTGTGTGTGTCAACGCAGTGTCTTGTGTTCAAAACACGAGGGTCATCTTCTGAGACCACGATAGTTGATGCCTCCTCTGTTTACTTATGTGTGTCCTGTTAAGGTGGGAAAAACTCAACTCAAAATGGAATTCACTGAAACATCCTGATACCATCATTGGAATTATAATCTCTCTGTCCCTTTTCCGGATTCAGTTCTTCATAGTTGTGCCACCACTATTCTACTGTCGTTGGTGCTAATGGATTGGAAATAGGGATTCTGGAGGTAGCCGAGCTGCTGAGAAAAACAGGAGTCGATCTGTACTCAACGCCAGTGATTGCTGATAACAGTTGACAGAGGGTAACAGAGTTGACGGTGGGGTAACAGAATTGACGGAGGGTAACATAGTTGATATGAGGTAACGTAGTTGATGGGAAGTAACGGAGTTGACTATAATGGAAATGTGGCCGCTGTGTACTCAGCAGGTCGGAAGTGTGTTGAAACTGTTCAGAACAGGTGGGGAGACGCTCTGAGGCCGTTGACACGTAACATCTGGTGGAACCAAAAGGCTCAAAGCCCTACCACGAGGCTAGGGTTCGAGAACTATTCAGCGGCGTGACACTACACCGCTGCCTCTCGCTCTGGGATACATTTACCATGTCTGTCCCACTAGGGGTTCATCGAAAAGTGACGCCGTATTAGGACTGACGTGCCACCCATTTCCATGTGGTGGCCAAAAGTCATTTTGTTACAAGAGTTAACATGATTGACAATGAAAACAAGTCAACACCGTCATGAGCTCTCCTACCACATGTTGAGTGGATGTGTTACTAGTTTACCAGAAATGTTCAAGGAACAACACAGTGTTAGGGAAAGTGGGAGGGGGAAAGGGAGGCGGTGGGGGGACATTGACAATTGTGAAAGTTGGCATAAACAAGACAAGTTGTTTGTTTCCACTAGCTGCGTTTGGATATGGGGGGGTAATGTGTACATTTGTCAATGTTGTTACTCACCGAAGCCCTCTCACAGATCCAACTGAGGCGAGGCAGATGACTGGGAGATCATCTTTTACTTGTGACGAAGTGAGTTGTGATGTCAGATGCCTCACGGTTGCGAAGACATGCCTTCCTTCACCATCATAGCTGACCGAGATGTAAAGCCTACAACCCCCTGCGACCATGCAGTGAGGTTTGGTGGTTTTGTGTCACCCAATCAGATCTACACAAAGCATATGCCAGACACCTGTCTTGCTGCTTGACTTTAACCTCAAGTTCAACCTTCAGCTCTGTTAGTTGAAGGTACCTCTTCCGAATCCTAACTTTGAGGACAAAATAAGGAAAGTTGTAAGAAGGGGTGGATGAACAACACAGAAACAAACAACGTGGGACAGCTGCACTCTATTTCCTCCCACATACTGTTTCTATCATGAGGTCTTTGTCAGACGCACCCAGATCAGAGGTTACAGAATGGCTGTGAATCCAAACTAGTCTCTCCTGTGAATGCACTTGATGAGGGCTCCATGCAGGAATCCCTGTTCGCACCCTCCACCACCTCCCAAGGCTATTTGATAATAACTAGGGGAAACTAAGGTATTTTAATGGGAAGTACAGCCCACAGCCGTTTTAGCATCTGAGAGTCAGTGGGAGTTTCTATTGATATTCCGTTGAGATTCTGTTGTGTACAGTAGTGATCCATTCTGTTAGTACAGGGATCACTAGACAAGAATGCGGACGAAGAAATGTCCGATCTTAAAGCATTTTGAAATGATATGTTCAATCTGGTGCCGAGAAGAACGGAATTGTTTTGTAAATCACAAACATCCCCCCGCCCCAGAATGCCGCAGTAATTATTTTTAAAAAGCATTCTGTTTTGAATAACGTTGGTTATGAAAGAAACGCCACACTCTCGTAAAAAACAACAGCCCCTTGGTATGGCAAAGTCTTTACTATTAAAGTGGTCCTTATAGTAAGTCAACATGGTTTCAATCATATAACACTGGGGGTATTACCCTGAGATCGTCCATGAAGCTACACTCTTAGGAAAAAGGGTTCCAAAAGGGTTCTTTGCAGAGGGACAAGGTTCTACCAAGAACCGTTTTGATCAGAAGAACCATTTTAGGAAGACAATGGTTCTTTGTAAGGCAAAGGGTTCTACCTAGAATCTTTAACATCCTAAGAACCGCTTTTGGAAGAAAGGGTTCTTTTATGGTTCTTTGGAAGGCAAGAAGGGTTCTACATACAGTGGCTTGAGAAAGTATTCACCCCCCTTGGCATTTTTCCTATATTGTTGCCTTACAAACCCTCAATTTTAATTCCAGGTTGTATCATATGATTTACACAACATGCCTACCACTTTGAAGATGCAAAATATGTTTTATTGTGAAACAAACAAGAAATAAGACTTGAGCGTGCATAACTATTCACCCCCTCAAAGTCAGTACTTTGTAGAGCCACCTTTTGCAGCCATTACAGCTGCAAGTCTCTTGGGGTATCTCTCTATAAGCTTGGTACATATAGCCACTGGGATTTTTACAGATTCTCAATTGGCTTTAGGTCTGTGCTTTGACTAGGCCATTTAAATGTTTTCCCTTAAACCACTCAAGCGTTGCTTTAGCAGTATACTTAGGGTCATTGTCCTGATGGAAGGTGAACCTCCATCCCAGTCTCAAATCTCTGGAAGACTGAAACAGGTTTCCCTCAAGAATTTCTCTGTATTTAGCTCCATCCAACATTCCTTCAATTCTGACCAGTTTGCCAGTCCCCACCGATGAAAAACATCCCAACAGCATGATACTGCCACCACCATGCTTCACTGTGGGGATGGTGTTCTTGGGGTGAAGTGAGGTGAAGGGAGTTGTTGGGTTTGCACCAGACATAGCGTTTTCCTTGATGGCCAAAAAGCTACATTTTTGTCTCATCTGACCAGAGTAGCTTCTTCCATATGTTTGGGGAGTCTCCCACATGCCTTTTGGCAAACACCAAACATGAATATGCTTTTTTTTTTCTTTAAGCAATGGCTTTTTTTTCTGGACACTCTTCCGTAAAGCCCAGCTCTGTGGAGTGTACAGCTTAAAGTGGTCCTATGGACAGATACTCCAATCTCTGCTGTTGAGCTTTGCAGCTCCAGGGTTATCTTTGGTCTCTTTGTTGCCTCTCTGATTAATGCTCTCCTTGTCTAGTCTGTGAGTTTTGGTGGGTGGCCCTCTCTTGGCATGTTTGTTGTGGTGCCATATTCTTTCCATTTTTAAAAATAATGGATTTAATGGTGCTCTGTGGGATGTTCAAAGTTTCAGATATTGTTTTATAACCCAACCCTGTTCTGTACTCCCCCACAACTTTGTCCTTGACCTGTTTGGAGAGCTTCTTGGTCTTCATGGTGCTTCTTGCTTGGTGGTGCCCCTTGCTTAGTGGTGTTGCAGACTCTGGGGCCCTTCAGAACAGGTGTATATATACTGAGATTATGTGACAGATCATGTGACACTTAGATTGCACACAGGTGGACTTTAGTTAACTAATTATGTGACTTCTGAAGGTAATTGGTTGCACCAGATCTTATTTAGGGGCTTCATAGCAAAGGGGGTGACTGCATAGACACGCACAACGTTTTTGAGACAAGTCATTTTTTAAATTTCACTTCACCAATTTGGACTATTTTGTGTATGTCCATTACATGAAATCCCAATAAAAATCTATTTAAATGACAGGTTGTAATGCAACAAAATAGGAAAAACGCCAAGGGGGATGAATACTTTTGCAAGGCACTGTAGAACCATACATAATATTTCCCAGCATGCTCTATTTCAGAATAGTTTGTTTTACTGTAATATCTGTGTTTTTGCATATATATTGATTGGTTGTTTACTTGTGTGCTACACAAATATAAATAACATCTAAACGAATCCAATCTATTAGTAATTGGATTCATTGCACCCGTTACTGAGATGGCTGTTCCAGTTTAGATGATTGAGGTAGTCTCAGTACTCCATTTTTCCTGGCAGTCATTCTGAATGCAAGTTGCGGGTGATTAATAATTCCACTTGTTGGATATCCTAACTCTGCCTGGATTCCAATAGGAATTGCAAATCACTTAACATGCCAGCATAATGTGATTTGCAGGCCTGATGTGGCCTGTAAATCAGGAGATTCCTAACACCAATGTGTTATTGTATAACTAGGCCTTCAAAGCAAGGCCTTATGATACATGCAATGTATTTTCATAAATAATTACATTTTAAAGGCTAATAAGGCTTATGGAACCTTTCATAGAGGTGTTTAAGAAGAACCCTCCAAAGACAAAAAGGTTTCTCGGTAGAACCCTTCATAGAGGGTTCTAGGTAGAACTATATATAGGGGGTTGTTTGCAGGACCCTACATAGTGGGTTTTAGAACCCTCTGCAAAGGGTTCTACACAGCACCAAAAACGGTTCCACTATGTGGACAAACTAAAGAATCCTGTATGGTTCTACTTAGCACCTTTTTTTTCTAAGAGTGCAGCTAGCTAGCGCCAGCTTAATAATTGTGTGTGTGTGTGTGTGTGTGTGTGTGTGTGTGTGTGTGTGTGTGTGTGTGTGTGTGTGTGTGTGTGTGTGTGTGTTGAAGAGTTTGAAATTAGGATATGAGTAGTAAAAGAACACGTCCTTCTTTAACCTTGAACAAATCTACTTTGAAACAAAAGTATACACCTCACACACACGGTTATGGGATAAAAAGGAAGAAGACTGTACCATGTCAGATATTTAACTTTTATCAGTGTAGAACAAATTATTATTTTACAATGACGACCTACCCCGGCCAAACCCTGCGTTTAAAAAAATTATTAAGTTTATTAATGATGAAAATGTATAACATGTATAACATTCCACCCATGAGGCAACTAGGTCATTTCCCCCTCCAGGTGTCACCCATCTTCCCCATTATCCCCTGTGTATTTATACCTGTGTTCTTTGTTAGTCTGTTGCTAGTTCGTTTTGTTCATAGAACCTTCCAGCGTTTGTTTCCCTGCTGCCACCTGTTTCCTTGCTCCTGTTTTCTAGTTTCCCGGTTCTGACCGTTCTGACTGCCCTGACCCTGAGCCTGCCTGTCGTCCTGTACCTTTGCCCCACTACTCTGGATTACCGACCTCTGGCTGACCTGACCCTGAGCCCTCCTGCTGTCCTGTACCTTACACCCTCTCTGGATTATTGACCCTTGCCTGCCTTAACCTGTTGTTTTCCTACCCCTTTTTGACGAATAAACGTCTGTTTCCTCAACACTGTCTGCACTTGGGTCATACCTTAAAACGGGATAGTATGACCTAGCATTGGACACATTGCGGGAGCAATTCTGTGGGTTGTCTACTAGGCAGCCTACCACGACAGTAACCTCCCAGACTCTCAGTAACCCGGCTGGTAGCAGCGTCGTCTACCTGTTTTTCCCGGGAATCCCGCTTACCTCCCATGGAGTGCTTCGATGGAGAGTCGGGCACCTGTCTCACTCAGTGTTCCTTCGTCATGGAGCTGCAGCCCTCCTCCTTCCCCTCGGACCGCTCTAAGATAGCCGTGTGCTTCAGTCTGAAGGGATTCTACTGCAGCTTCGGCAGGACTCCCTCAGTGTGGCAGACTATGCAGTGGATATCCGCACACTACCAGAGGAGGGTGCATGGAACCCGGAAGCGCTGTTCGACACGTTCCTGCATGGATTATCAGAGGAAGTAAAGGACGAGCTTGCAGCCCGGGAACTACCGACGGATCTCGACTCACTTGTCGCTTTAACCATCGATGGTTGGCTACGGGAATGTATGAGGGAGAAGAGGTCTGATTGCGGTCCCAATTGCTCACTCAAGGATCCCACGTTGCATCCGATGAACTCCGGAAGTCCCCGGTGTCTACGTCCCCGAGAGGATCCGAGCTTACCCAAGTTCCACTATACAAAAACACAGGGTTGAAACCCAAACAAAAAAGCGAGGAGTACCTCGAATAAATAACACACGCGAACAATGATTAACACACGGGACGGGACCCGAAATCATCTGCGAGATCCACAATGGCACGAAAGCCAAAACACACAGCACAGGTACTCAGATGCACCAACGGACATAGTAACAATATTCGACAGCTCAATGGAAACCAAAGGGCACACTTATACAATTACTAATCAGTGGGAATAGGGGACAGGCGTGCATAATGAAAGTTCACGGAGGGAACCAAGACACATATTTTCATAGTTTTATCATATTTGTACTGTGTACTTGAGCTTGTGTCCTCAAAAGTGACTACACCTCAGCAATTTATAACAATTTTTACCAGAAAGGTGAGATTTTAACCTTTCTTTGAACATAACTACTTCTAGTTATTGTTAAAGGCCCTCTCATGATAAAGAATTACTCTTGGGGATTACATAGATTACATTTTAGATTACATGTAATTACATGTAACTGTTTTTAACTGTCTCCACATATCAAAATAGTACTCAGCATTAGTTCTGCCACATAAAATTGGGCCCTATGGTGTCCATTGCATAGGCACCAAGACTAATTCTAAATTCACAGGTTCCTCCTGGCTCCCCAGGGTTCCACAGTCTCTTCCTCCATAGTGACAGAGACACGACAAACACCATGTCGCTGCAACTGAAATAGGTCAACAACAAAAAAGAAGAAGAAGAAATGATAGATGAATTACTCATTCTCTTTCAAGGCCTTTGTAGATGGAGGAAGCGGATGCCGATGTAGAGATCAAACAGTGCCCCGTGAGAAACAAGTGTAAACTGCCATCCCGGCTACTGGGAGAGCTGATAAGACTGGCTCGTTCAATAGGTTGGTGGTGCTCCAACATCATAGCTGCTAGTTACTCCTTTTTGGAACTTCCCCGCTAATAAAATGTCATCATCCCACTGTTGTTACATTGGTAAAGTCATGATATCATGGCTACGCATGCACACCGCTTCGGCCAGCTGACGTTTCCTCTCCACAATGAGTCTGGATTTGCCTCCCTCCCCGATGACTTCTGGAATGGGAACACATTCTGATTGTTCTGATTGGTTCCCAGAATCCGAAGGGTTGGGCCAGAGCTGGCCTTCATGAGGTAGTCATCAACTTTGATACTCTGATTGGTTTCGATTGGTTGGACACGATCAAATCGCTGTCTAATTTGTTTTGTACAGCGCCCCTCATTTTGAACTCCCAAAAACGACTTCTAGGATGGCAGTTTCAGACTGAATGTATATAAGTAGCAATCGGTGGAGCAGGGGAATTCAATTTAGGGTGAGCCGTCAGGCAAGTCATCCTGAGCCGTTTGTTCATACTATTTGGCCTCATTTACATACCTTGTCCCAACGTTGTCATGTGGAAATGTCTGCCCCGGTTCCTATCATTGTGAAGCAGAATTCACCAAGCGTTGGATTGTTCACCCACTAACAGGGAACGTGAGCTGGGTTTAGACCGTCGTGAGACAGGTTAGTTTTACCCTACTGATGATGTGTTGCTGTAACACTTAAATTGGATAGTCCATCTGTAGATGTTACTGACAGGCTCCTGATGTGCTGTTGAAATGATGCTAATCGTCCACAGATGGTTTGTTAAGCATCTGTAGATGGACGGTAGACTGACCGCTGAGATGTGGACCGATAGTTTGTAGAACATCTACTGACAAAGTGTTACCCCGTTTACACCCGACACAAAGTGTTACTCCGTTTACACCCGACACAAAGTGTTACCCTGTTTATATGTCATCGCCACAACTGTCACCCTGCTTGCCCGACAGAGAGACAGCTGAGCAATGTATTTGCCGATCTACACATCAGATCAAGACGACGGCTTCTACAGAACTTGTTCCCGTTGAGAATATGTCTCTCACGCAATGTCAAATAGATCAAATGGTGAGATCTCAATCTAAACCTCAAAAGCAGTTGTGAAAATCTATGAGGAATCCGCATTCCTTTGGACAAGTTACGAGTCGAGAGTTCTGCGTGTCTTAGGAATAGATGGCTGAAAATTGCAGATCTCACTTATTCTCCATTCATTATTGCAGTATCTTTGGATAATGAATCAAAACTCAACTGATAATCTTTTCCACTGGGTTTTTACTTAAACATGTAAAGCCTTGCATTTGGTGCAGGCTGACTGAAGTATGAGGGAAATAGGATTTCTGGAGACTGCGAAGGCTTAGTCCAATAATTATCATACATATAATTCACCCAAGTTTCAATATATATGACATGCATTACCACCACCCTTATCAATCATTTTATCTTGATTGGTAATCTCAACTCATTTCCTTGTATGATTGAAACGTATCATGTTGATAATGATGTTGTAATTGGTGGAAAAAGCCATTCTTTTGTTTGGCCAAATGGTTCTTTGATGGTGGCACAACTGCAATTAAAGTCCTTACCTGGACATTATCTCAAAGTCTGTGTGGTTTTGAGAAGTACACTGCTCCAATCCTATTGGATTAATTCAAATGAACCGTTCACTTCCATTCGCTTCAGGGCGAGGTTGCCCTGGCAACTCAATACCTGTAGGCCAATTTGGCTGATGGCATCCATTTTGAACTACACATTCTCAATCAAATGTAGCAATTTCCCTATAATATTATAGCTTCCTTCAAGGTTACCAGCCTCTACCACTGACTGCAGAGAGAGAGAGAAGGAGAGAGAGAGAGAATGCAATTTAAGTTGTAGCTGTCATTTTAGCCATACTGGAACTAAGTGAGAAAACACATTTCGAAAAGAAGAAAATGAGGGACTGCCTTCGATGTGAAGGGTCCATCAAGGATAGAGAGACTGAATGTGTGTCAGATCTGTGGCAGCTGTAATTTCTGGTAGTCTTCCTGCGTAATAAGTGTGTCAAAGTCGTGACTGAATTCCAGTCAGGGAGAGTGTCAGACATGTTTAATCCAGTTTGCTAGTATAAACCCAAACAGAATATATTCTTTATTCATACACACACTAAGCAAACAGCATTCTAAGAAATACTTGGAAATCTCATGTTTGTGTAGATTTGTCTTAAGGTTTAGCTTCATCTTGCCCACAAGGCCTATTTATTCAAATCAGCACATCAAAATACACGATTAATCAAGAAATACATGCTTTTAGATACAATAAATCAACTGCCAATAAACTGCCAGTGACTAATACACGATCCTCACATCTCCCAATCCCACAGACCGAAGCTTAACCGTTAATACATCATCTGTACAATGTCATACTTCCCAGTCGTTTGTGGGCCGTCACTCATTATAGCCACTTACCAAATGAGCCTCTCCCATTTCCTCTTCATCCCGGACCCAACGTGACCCAGCCAGGCCCTTGTAAATTCTCCTCCCATCTGGCTTTGCCTTAAGCAGATGTCCAAGTGTCCATATTTAATCGCCTCTGTCAAAATGGCCTCCCGTCATCGTGCAGCAGTCAGTCGCTCTGAGGTAGAGCAGACCAGGTCTACATCCTAAATGGCACCTTATTCCCTCTATAGTGCACTACTTTTGACCAGGGACAATAGGACGCTGGTCAAACGTAGTGCCCTATATAGGGAATAGGGTGCTACTTAGGACACCGCCTGAGGGAGACATTCCAGTCTGAGCAGCCCTCCTTGTAACACGAGGAAATGAGATTGTGTCCGGACTATTTCGGAGAGCGCTTTGAAGTCTTATTTTACACCGCCTCGGGGGGGGGGGGGGGGGGGGGGAGACTGCAGCACAGAGAGGTAGGGGTATCAACTGAAACGTCTGAAATACCCCAGTAGCCCGAAAGACTTCATCTGTCTGATCCAGACACCACGTAGGTGGTCAGAGGGCGAGAGAGAAGCAGGGAGAAGTAACGCAGGGGTTGTAAGATCATATGTCACTTACTGTATGCCACTGGTTCCCTTGATTTCACATGGTGTTTTGTCTTACCACACCAGTATGATGTCTACATAGGGAGCAATTCTATACACATGCACGCAAAACACTGCAGGAAAGAAAGAGGAAACAAAGAAAGTGATGATGAGAGATGTTTTTACTGGCTGTGTTATTCACTTACATTCGTGCATCCCTAACTAAATGTCATTTTCAAGCATGAATACCTCATGAGATCGTCTATCTCAACGTCTACAGGCCAGAGAGAGACGTTCGAGGGTAAATATAATAACGATAAGAATAAACACGTCTCAGTGTCGCTGGGAAACATTTGTTGTATGATTAAAAAAAAGAAGAAAAAAGAGAGATGTAGGCCTAGAAGAGCTAGTGGGAGTTGTCTCTCTTGATGAGTCTACCAAGTTGTTGTTTTTTCAACTACTTTTTTTTTTTTTTTTACACATAGTATATGGTATATTGTGTTTCAGGTTATGGCGGCAATTGTTTTGGAGGTATACAATGATGTGAATGTCATTAAATGGTCAGTATCATCTCCAGTGATTCTCAAGGACAAAGACTTGTTCCGACAACATACGGCAGCGATTTGACATTGACCTGACAAACAGAGGTGATGAATGGGGGTAGGAGACACACACACACACACACACACATACAGACAGACACAGACAGACAGACAGACAGACAGACAGACAGACAGACACTCACACACACATATCCAGGAGCCTCTGCTGCAATCAGGCAGACCTGACAGTGACCAATTGATGCTCTCTTCACTATAACAATAAAAGCCAAATTACACACACACACACACACACACACACACACACACACACACACACACACACACACACACACACACACACACACACACACAGAGAGGGAGAGACTCCCTAGTGTGGATGGTGGACACCCTGGCCCCCCTCCCCTGCTGCGTCCAGAGCAGGCTTCCAGGCGAGAGGGCATCCCGTGGTGCCATTTGAGTGTCCTTGCCAGCTCCAGACAACTTCACTATCCCTGCACTAGCAGGGGGCGGTAATCGCATCAGAACCCCCTGACAAGAGGCATTCAATTCTGCTTCGGCTCCCTTAAGAGTCTGACACCCAGCAGTCTACTCTTCTCTCTACAGCGTGGTGACGTTACAATGAGATGGTTTTGTGTTTGTTTTTTTATCGCCGTCTAAATGTATTTGGAGACAGATTTACGATTCCGTGTCACCGGGCGAAATCTGAATTGGCAGAATCGAGCATTGCTGCCAGCCCCGGTTCTTCTAGATGTGTGAATGGTGGAAGGAGTGGGCTTCTATATTCCCACTATGGTGAATTTCAAACACGATCAAACCCCCTCTTCTGTCGGCCAGGACTGAGGAACAGTAATGAATAGACTTTATGGATCTTAGGAGGTTCTCATGGTGTCGTGTGTAATTTCCGCAAACATTAGCGAGTTATGGTCCTTCTCGAAACAGTTCTAGTATATTCCGTGACGTTATATGAATGCATGTAGATGATAAAGGATGAGACAATCCATACAATTCTGTGACAACAGGGTCATGGTTAAGGTTGGTTCTGTGGCTTAGCTGGACATAAGTCGGTCCCCTCTTGCGTCCCTAAAAACAGTGGGGCGGTGGTCTTGAGAAAAAGGATGCTACCGCTTTAAGAGGTCCATCCGCTGTCCCTTGCCACCCTCGATCAATTTTGGCCGGCTCCTACTGTTAGCAGCATTCTGCATTTTTTCCCCCTGTTGTCTTGAGTGTGCAGGTTTGTGTGTGTCTGCATGCACGTGGTTGTGTCAGATTTGCCTTGGTGTGTCTGCAATGATGTGTTGACCAGTGTCTCCAGGTATACTTTGCATCTAAGGACGGCTGGTGACTCGTTGTTTACGTTTTTTCGAAAGCCTAACCACCGTTCCCGCAACCTCAAATTCAGAGAATGATATGCTTTCGCCAAAAGCCCAAGACAACAAGGACTACTTGGGGCATCTTTCTTCTTATCCCGAAATCCACCAAAACTGAGGAAAAAACGCTAGTGGCTGTTTTAAGCAGCTTTTGTGGCCTGCACTGTCGCATGGGCTTCGTGGGGAGCCAGGCTTCCTGCAGCTACGCCTCCATTCATCACCTTCATTTCAATGGCCGCCCGCGCCGCCTCTAGGCTAGCGAGCCAGGTAGGGTGCCGTGCTAGCACAATGTAAGGGGATTAGTATCAAAGTAGCTCGGGCTAGGCCCCGCATCCCGGGCCGCCATTCAGCCCTAGCAGGGGAGCCATAGCTGAGGAGCGCTGTGGGGAGCAGCCAAGGTCACCGTGGAGTGAGACTGGGAAAGGAACCCTGGGAACCAGCCGTCTCCCCCTGCTAATCAGAGAACTAGCCAGGCTAGCAGCACAGCAGGTGTCTCCCCCGCTAAATGTACATCTGTTTGGACCGCGGATAACGTGGCTGACAACGAGATAATGCCCCATGGCTTTACTTTTTTTCCCTCTCGCTCTTCTTTCTCTACTCTCCTTTTCTCTGTTCTCTCTTTTGCTTCGTGTTTTGTCTTTTTTTTTGGTTTCCTTGGGGTTTTCGTTCACATCTTTTCTTTTTGGTTGTTTCTACCGAAACATTAAATGTATGCTTACTTCTCAGACTTATGCATACTTACCGAATGCTTTGTACTTGACTGGAAATCAGTCCCAAGTTATTAAAGAGAGATTTGGGGGGGGGGGGGCGGAAAAAGTTAGGGAGGATCCAATTAAGGGGGGGGGGGGGGGGGGGGGGGGTAGAGAGCGAAGCAGAGGAACTTTTTTTTTCAAGTTTCTTTTAAACACAAGATATACAGCCACTGTAATGGTTCCATGGATATTATAAGCCCTATTGCATAATCCTCTGTATTATAACCAAGTTCAATGATGCAATCTCAAAGAGAGAACTGGGTTACAGGTGAAAGTGGCTGGTAGCGGAGTTTTTTGGCTCCTTCGTCCCTCCACCGAGTGATTGAAGCGTATAATAATGATTATAGGCATCATTTTTAAGCCGATTGGGCATCCTGGGAAGCGAGGAATAGGACTAAGGAACTCCGATGGGACATCTGCAGGCTTCAGTAGCACAGTGGCCTAGTAACTCTCAAAGAGACGACCGACCGGGAAATTAGCAACGAGGTTGGGAAAGAAAATAAGAAATGAGGTAACGATGTAGAAGTGAACTACCGTTGACGTCAGCCATGTTTTTTTTTCCCGCCCCTCCACCCCTGTTGGGATATTGGCAAGTTGTCATGACGACAGGGATGTTCTGCTGATGAAGTCCCGCTCCTCGTTGTCCAATCAGATTGTGGAGTCTAAAACTGCAGTACGAAACAGGAGAGGACGCACCTATTCCAGTTGCACAATGCCGAGAAAGGACAGCCCGATCCTGGACCACCTACGGACGGAATGGACGATTTGGGGGAGACCGTCAATGGGGCCGCCGTGGCTCGACAAAACACAGCGGGGGTCGAGGATGAGGGGCTGCCAGGTAGGGGGTCCAATATCGTGTCTGATGCTGTTCATGTCACAATTCATCATTGCTATCAACACGATGGTCGAAGCGTTGTTTACAATTCTTTTCATGACCGATACAGATACTGGGCGGTCACTGTGTAACGCTATGAGTATTGGCGGGTATGTTTTTGTGAAGATATTGTTTCTGGTGGGGGTTTTCAGGTGTACTTTTGCCAAATTTGTAATCCACTCCTGCAGGTGGTTTTACGGATGCGAACGGAAAAAAGAAAACAAATGTTTGACACAATTCTGTATGTGTTGGTTTCGTGGTGGGTTGTAAGGCTATTGTAGAGTAGGTTAATATGCAGAAACCACAGGTAGCCAAATGAACAGAAAACTCTCCCAGTGAAATGCGATTCAGGCCTTTTATTCAGAATCCTGGGCTACATTTTCCTATTATTTTCGTCTTTTGGCTGGCCTCAAAACTGGCTGAGCTGAAGCTGAGCTGTTTATAGCCCTGTAAAAGATGGAGCGCTTAAGGGGGGCTCCCTCTGTTTTCCTCTGAGCACTGCAGGTAGCCATTGCGGTCATCATCCTTTTAAAACGTGCCTCGTATTCTTCTTCTTAAATCACAGCTGCCCACAATTAAATATCGGCCGCCTTGGAGTTTTGAAAATGGGTTTGGAATACGGACCTGGTCATAAGATGATTATAATTTGCTACTCTCCCCATCAGCAGGTCTGTTTAGCACCATACTGCCCGGCCTCCCCCTCCTCGTCTTCCCCCCTTCCCCTCGTTCATCCCCAATCCTTCCATCATGGGGTCTCTGTGGGAAGCCATTTGTCAGACTGACCCCCGACGGTGGATGTGTTTGACGCTTCAAACCTCCAAATGAAATGGATGTTGTCAGCATGGAGAAACCATCTTTATTGGCTCCTGGCTGGATATCAGCGGATATATTTGTTTAATGTTGCGGTGTTGGACAGTTTTGCAAATGGCGGTGGCTCCACACTGAGATGGTTCACCGTAGTGGCCGAGAGATCAGGATCACAGTGTTCTAGGAAATTACAGACGGACTCTTTTTGAAGTTGGGATTATGTTGAACATTTTGGACCACATAACCCCATTCATTAAGATCTTCAAAATGTCTCAAATGCTTTGAAATTATTGACAGATTGACGAGCAACAACATCTTGTGACTGAAGTGATTGTAGAGCGCATGTTCCCTAAAAGTTTATAGAGTTTGAAGAAGGCCACATTGCTGGTAGGATAGAGCAAGGGTAGAACTTTTTTTTTCTCTCCAATTCAGCATTTCTAAAAACGTGTGTTTTTTAATCTGTCACTTTTAAGAGCCTGTTCTCTTCAGCCTTCACAACAAAACTCACCAAAGCAGCATGAGGCTAAGTCTAAGCTGGTCAGTTGGACCTCTGGATGGAGATACCGAGGCCATTTGGACAGGGGAGATAATCTGCAATAATGGGAAGTTGGTTTTGGAGAAACAGCCCCAAAGCCATAGCGATCACTCTAAGCTGATTGCTGGGTTATTAAGTCGTTTTAGATGGCAATCACTGTCGCCAAGGGCAAAGTCAGAAAAACATGCTTCAACCTTGATTCAACCTCCATTCAGGTTCCATTCAGCCTCCATTCAACCTATTAACAGTTTAACAAATAGTTCCACCCACCAGTGATTGACACATAACCTTGAACAGTAGCGGAGAGATACAACAGAGCAAGTTGTAGATGTCATTTTGTACAACGAAAGCGTGTCGGCCAGTAGTTGAAACTTATGTCCAGAATGTTTGCTGTCTTGTTAAAGTATTGCTTCCTCAGCGTTATAACAGTGGGAAATGGGTTTTCAACTGCTTTGATGCTGTGTGTCACATGTGTAATAGGTTTGGTCCCTCAACGTTAACAACCAATGACAGCAGTCTCTTAAGATGGATGTTTCATAATGGTCTTAAAGGCTTCGAACTCTGAGCTGCAGGTCAATCACAACACGCTGAGTTTTTTTTTTTTTACCAGGGAACCGATATAGGGGGAAAGACTAGAGGTGTCTTATGATGCAGATTAGTAACACTAGGTTTGTGTGATTTGAGGTCAGGTGTGGTGAGCATCCCTCCACATTATGAACCTCATGACCTTGGGTCTGAGGAGGAAGTGAGTTGTTTTTAGAAATGTTCTGCTTTATGGACCAGTGTCCCCTTTTAGCAATGAAGAATGGATTGTCCCGGCCAGAACCAAGATGTAATAGGAAATATGGAGTCAATATGCATTTCAGTTATTCACCACAAGCTTCTTATAAGGCAAATGTATTTTGGTTTGGGGAGTGTGAGATATTTGTACCCGTTTTACTCCCTAAGCCTTAGACCATAAGGCTTATGAATCCAAGCCTAGATGAAGCTGTCAAAAAGCCACAAATCCCGGAGAAAAACAGCGCAACCTGTTTGGAATTCCTTAATTTGCATCATGTAATCAAGCGACGTTGCCATCTGGATAAATCAACATTTGAATCATCTGAAGAGGAAGGATAATAAGCAGCCATTTCCAAGTCTCTCATCAATCGCCATGGACGCCATGTGTCAGTAAATGTCATCTTGAGGTTGATTGGACCACCCAGACTTCGGCCCATTAAAAGCCATGCTGTTTTCATTCAGAACTTCCAGCGCTGTAGCCCGACCATGTCCCCCCCCCCACCCACTCCACGGTTCCCCCCAGCTAACCCACATAAAGACCTCTGATCTAGGGCTGGGGTCCCCGTAAATTACTGTGCTTAAAGGAACCCGAACATGATCAGAAAGACCTAGGGTCCCCAGAGCAATGGGAAGCAATGGGAACATCGTGTTCCATACAGTTAGTGTACATTCCTCCCTGGAACGAACCATAACAAGAACACTTCAGATGATCCCAGTGATACCAGGGCACCTTGAAGGAGTTGGTTGGTTTCGGAGCCGCTGGCTTGATGTATGCCTGATGCGTCTTGCAAGTGGAGATTGCAGGGGAGGGGTTCTTCTGGCTCGCTAATTGCTCATCAGTTGTCAGTACAGAAAAACTTGAGTTGTCTAACGCTGTCAGCAAAGGACAATGAATGCATACAGTACGATACTTCTTTCTTTTCATTTAATAGACAGAGACCACAGACCGAACTCAGAGAGAGCATGGTTAGAGCAACTATGTGCAATGTGTCCACATTGTTAACATAGCAGACATAAAGAGAAAGAGCAAGATTGCAAACCGGTTTGATCACCGTGGGGCTGTCCAGACTCCTCTGACAGAGGAGGAGGAGATGGTGATGGTTGCCTCTTCAAGGCACGTTTCTCCTGTCAACTAATGGTTGCCAACAGCGCTGTGGTGTCCATTTGCGGTGTCCAGTTCAGTAAAGAGACAAGCACTGACACCACAAAGACGGGAGCTACTAGACAACAGACGATACCGTCTCCAATTGACCAATGGTGTACCTGCTTGTTGCACCAATTATTATTCAGGGAAAGGCTAAAGATTTGTACTTTGTTGAGAAGTGGTGCATTGGTCTAACGAGAGTTCAAATTCACTTGCTCCATAATAAATAAGAAGAAGATAAAAAATACAAATAAAATGAAATCAAAAGGAAGTGTTAATTGTAGTGGGGAAAAAAAGGTACACGTAAAATGTAATGAAATTGGCTTTCCTTTATCTAGTCAGATTTTGATAGTATGCTATTTGTTCAAATCCAATTGGTCTGGGACTACTCAGGGCAGGCAGATCATGAGATAATGGACACATTCTTCATTTCTGATGAGACTATAGATCTAGGATGACGCAGTTCTGTAACGTCTGCTCCCAGCTCACACTCTCAACCATGTAGATCCCCTGAACACGGCTCACTTTCCAGCCCACCATCCAGCTCACACTCTCAACCACGTAGATCCCCTGAACGCGGCTCACTTTCCAGCCCACCTTCCAACTCACACTCTCAACCACGTAGATCCCCTGAACGCGGCTCACTTTCCAGTCCACCTTCCAGCTCACACTCTCAACCACGTAGATCCCCTGAACGCGGCTCACTTTCCAGCCCACCTTCCAACTCACACTCTCAACCACGTAGATCCCCTGAACGCGGCTCACTTTCCAGCCCACCTTCCAGCTCTCACTCTCAACCACGTAGATCCCCTGAACGCGGCTCACTTTTCAGCCCACCTTCCAGCTCACACTCTCAACCACGTAGATCCCCTGAACGCGGCTCACTTTCCGGCCCACCTTCCAGCTCTCACTCTCAACCACGTAGATCCCCTGAACGCGGCTCACTTTTCAGCCCACCTTCCAGCTCACACTCTCAACCACGTAGATCCACTGAACGCAGCTCACTCTCCAGATCACCTGAATTCTGATCACCTGTTCACACACCTGTATGTCATTGTCACACACTATTTAGTTCAGTTCTTTGCGCCCCATCATTGTGAGGTATTGTTTGTTATGTGACACACTTCTGTTCGGAGCTCTGTTTTTCCCGTAATTTAATCCTCATATTTTTTGCCTGCCTCACTAACGACACCTTTAGCCTGTTCCCTGCCTGTACTTTAGCCTATCAGATTTCCTGTTATCTACCTATTGCCTGATCTCCCGGATGACGTAACTAGCCTTTTCACTGCCTGTACTGTTGCCTTTTTGGACCCCCTGTGTATGACCTGCCTGCCCCTGGATCCAGCTACCTGCCTCCTCCTGTGGTCCTTTACAAAGAAACACCTGCTGCACCCTGCTCTTGAAACCAGCTCCCTGTCTCCCATTCTACTTCGTGAATATTTTTCATTGCCAGAGCAGACTAGATGGATCTGACTGTTTCTTTTTCGAGTAGTTGCAAGTCAGTCAGTGTAACACAGAGTTCAGTCGATGAATGTTATTTTAATTCCCCACATCCCTCTTGCTCATCAACATTCCTTTAATGCTCCATGACGGTTTCGATCTCTTCATTGTAAAATAACAATTAGAATACTTATACCCTGGTTCAATTACTAACATGTTATTAGGCTAATTGGTCGGCCCAAAAAACTTGGTTGTGTAATGACTGCAAGTCAGTTATAGAACATGTGCATCTCTCTTTCTCTCTAAACCGACAGACGTTGAAACATTGGCATGCAACTCCCACCAATAAGGGCCATTCTTGAGCTGCACCAGGCATCCCTCCCACCCACTTTGATATGAACTGTGAATAATTCAAAACTTGGCTCAACTAGGAGGATGCTACATGGCTCCATGTATAAGGAAACCCTCTTCCTTGGTTCTACAGACGGATGAATTCCGTTTACTGTCCACGCGATAGAGCCGTTTGAAGTGAGAAAGCAGAGTTTGGTGGTGAAGGGTGATGACACCTGGTACACTACCCCGTAGTCATGTTTCAGTTGTCGTACCGTCATTTTACAGCAGAGGCTGCAACTGCGTCCTTAACGGCAGCCTTAATCCCTACATAGTGCGCTACTTCTGACCAGAGCCCTTCGGGGAACCGAGTGCCATGTGGGGTGCGGCGTAGCTTCAGGAGTGCGCGGCGGGGTTCAGCCGTTATAACACTTTATCCAATGACAAGTGGGGGTTTCAAGGACGTGTCGAGCTGTCCAGGCGATGTGCTACACAAAAGAGTGGCCCCCCATTTCGAATGACTAAAGACTACGGTGGAGGAGAAAAAGAAACAAGGGTCTATAGGGAGGCCATTCCCTGAGGTCTGAACTAATGACAGCTTCCTGTCTGTCTCTCTGCCTTGCCTCACACATCTGAGGGAGGGAGGGGGAGAGAACATCTGTGGGGTTCTGGACCACTGCTTCGGTTAAAAGAAGGGATGGGGGGGGGGCTGCATGGCGGATGGATTGCTTTTCATGTATTTTGCGATGGTGCCCATTGGTTTTGATTATGGCTGCCTCTTTCAAGTTGGAAATAGGCCCGGTTCAAAAGACAGTGCTGTCTTTTTCTTGCGTTTTCTCTTTGTGTCTTTGCGACTGGGTGGGGATGGGGACATGTGTCTGTGTTTTGGTGTGTGTTTATAAATCACGTGCATGTATGTGTGTGAGTGCAGATGCTTGTGTAACGAAAGGGGTCGATGGGTTTTTGTGCTCCATACATGTGTGTGTGTGTGTGTGTGTGTGTGTGTGTGTGTGTGTGTATGCGTGTGTGGGTCTGTCTCATTTCCCCAGCACAGCTGCAATAGGAATAGATTGATGTGAAACACACACATGTTTAAAGGCAAAAGGCTGGACAGACGTGGTCTTGGTACCAGATGGGGGTTTGTAATGAAAAGAGTAATCCCTACCCAGGCATCACTTCCATCAATCCAGCACTACAAAGTGATTCATAGAGGTTTCACAAGAAATCTCTCTCTCTGCCTCTCTCTCTCTCTCTCTCTCTCTCTTTCCCTCTCCCTCTCCCTCTCTCTATCGAAGACTTGCAAATGTAGCATTAGCTAATATTCAGAGAGCAGCTCGCCTTTTTATGCACCAGGGCCCTTCTCTGATTGAGCTCCAGTTGACGCATTGCAAATGAGTTGCAGTGCCACAGCTAGCTAGTGAAGCAGGCAATGTCTCTGATTTGTATTCAATATACATGTCACTTCAGGACATGCTAGTTTGGAGACTGTGGATTTTCTCTCTCTCTCTCTCTCTTCTTTTCTTTGCCTTTTTCTTCTCTTAATTCCACTCCCCAGCCATAAAAATGTCTTTCTTTGCCACAGTTCCTCGTTATTACAAAGACGCAGCAAATTGGACACAGAAGCAATTAAGGGAGCGGCAGCCTTGCAAGTGTGTTCACAAGCACAGTCCTTTTCATTCCTGTATGCAAGGCTCTTCCTCCCTCTCCGATTCCACACTCCCACCCTCTTTTTCCATCTCTCTCTTCCTCTCACCCTCCCTTTCTCAGTAAATCTATATTTCTCTCTCCCTCTCTCGACATATCTATTTCTCTCTCTCACTCCTGCGCTCTCTCGACATACCCCCCCCCCCCCTCTCTCTCCCTCTTTTAGTAATAGTGTATGTTTAGCTCGTTCTAAGCAACTCTATGCAGGGAGTATGGGAGGGAGATAGAGCTCTCTGTCGTAGACTTACATCACACTTGCACAATATGTCAAGAATTCAACATGCATTACCATGTGGTGGAGTGGAATGTTTAAAGTGCTGGTAAATGCAGGCGATGAGATTCTTGTGGGACTTTGAAGACAGCGATGTCTAAGGGAACACCTGAGTCTATGGGAGACAATGGGGGTATGTTGCCTCTCTCCTTTCTCAGCAGCAGCTTCCATCAAAATCAAAGCCTTCGGAAGGCAGATACCATCCAAAGCTGAGAATACATATGGGAATTCATTTCCAGCTCTTTGCTGAAAAAACAACAAGCTCAAATTGTGAAGACAATACTGGCTGCTTTCTCTTCCTCTTTTTTTTAGGAAGACAACTTCCATGTCCTCTTCCCCTCTTCGTCTTCCCCTCTTCTCCTCTTCCTCTCTTCTCTTATCATGGGGAGTGTCTCCAAACACAAGTATTCCTGAATACCCAACGGTGAAATCCGAGGTGCCTTGATGCTCAGTGGAGCGTTTGGGTTAGAGGGAGGTTTGGCTTGGCCCTCCTCCAGGTGGGAGAACTGGGGTGTAAAACAGTTTACAGATCTATGTGTGTGTCTGGGTCTGGCAGGTTGGGGGGAAGGCTGGGGCTTAGCCTGGAGGAATGTAACCTGAACACCACTTCGCAGGGGGAGCAGGAGTACGAACGGGCATTCATGCATATTGTCTGGCTTGCAGGAAACGGCCCTCCATGTTCAAGGGGAACCACATAAACGGCTGACGTAGGCAGTCAGGGGGTTCTGTTGGCCTGTCGGAAGGACTTGGCTGTGGGCCGCCGGAGGAGGAGGAGGCTCTGGGCTTACATGGTTAGTTTAGACCCGGTTCCAAAGAGGTAGTGTGTGTGTGTGTGTGTGTGTGTGTGTGTGTGTGTGTGTGTGTGTGTGTGTGTGTGTGTGTGTGTGTGTGTGTGTGTGTGTGTGTGTGTGTGTGTGTGTGTGTGTGTATGTGTGTGTGTGTGCATCCCCTTCCATGTGTCTGTAACTCAGCGGACTCAGCATTATGCATGTTTAAAATCACCATAGTCGCGTGACCTTCACTGCATAATAAGCAGGAAGCGGTAAGCAGGAAGCTGTTGCAGCAGAGAGCAGATCTGGCTGGCTTCAATGCAAGAAGAAAAATCAGGTGTTGGCAACAAAGAGGTTGGAGGAGGAGAGAGACGAGTATCTCCAAGGACACATACCACCCAGCAGATCAAAAGACCCAGAGGACACGATTTATGGGAAGCCACACTAGCTAGCTAGCTGCTGTATGGTTGAGGTTGAAAGCAGTGAAGGCTACAGCCAACACATGATAGAATTCCTAATGCTGTCCCTGTCTGTCAGTTAATTGAAGCCGTGTGTCTCTCCCAAGGGATAGTTTGGGGTTGTCTTTGTAGTGTATCTTTGTCCTATTGTGTGCTTAGCTAATCATTTTCCTCAGTAACTTCAACAAAAATACTGTCATTTTTCTCTTGTTTTCCTGTAGTCTTAGTCTAGCTACTGATGTTTGACAGAGTTTGTATCAAACCATATTCATTTACATGATTATGGTACCTTGTAAAAAAACAATGTTTTTCTATAAATGTTTTTGTCAACATCGGTTCACTTGGTCACATGGGAATCGATAACACCATCTCCATTGGTTGGACAAATAATTCAACGGAGACTTTAGCGCAAAGACTATTCCTCCTACATCCTTTGATTTATGACAATTAACTATATGTGGACCAGCGCAATCACGACGCAGACACGGTTTGAGGAAGCGGTAGCGGAGGTGCCCGCTAGTCATGTCCCCCCTGACACATCCCCTTCCCCAGAGACGGGAAGAAAGTCACTCTAAGTCAAAATACACACGGCTGACAGTCTTAAAGACCATGTGAATATCTGCACCTTTCTGTCTGGATTGATGATAGAACCCGCCCATTTCAGGCACCTGTTCTACATAGCAGCGACCCGCTTGGACAGTTATGTGCCTGTGTTCTGATGGGCTGTTGTTGTGTTGTAATTGGGGACCCCATTTATTTGTTTGCTCTGGGTTCCACGGGGTCCAGCATGCCAGTCCCCCTGCTGTCTGCCAATCACGTGAATGCCTGGAATGTGCTAGTGCCAGGTGTCCTTGTGGTTGGTGGAACAGGGGGGATGGGGGGAGGGGGTCGGGCACTGCAAAAGTTATAAGACCAGGCCTTTTCTTTGTTCTCTCTCTTTTCTTGTGTTACATGTCACTGTTCCTTTAAGGGCTTGTTTGGCGTGGGCTACTGCCAGACAGTAGCCTGTGAACATTTGGGTTCAGTAAACCGTTTTCATTGGACAACTCGAGAACTGTTGTTTCGAGGAGGGGTTTTAATTGAAGCGCTCAGACAAACGGACTTAAACAATGCTTAATTGGAAGATAAATAGCCCTTTATACTAGGGATAAACAGCTCTTGGAACTCTTGAAAATGAAAAGTTTCTCTCACCGCAGTTCACAACCATGAAGCAAACCATTTCTATCGTTTTTTTTTTCTTCTCTTCTTTATGGCACTCCTATCTCCGCTAACCAAACGAATGGGTCAGGGCTTTGAAGAGGAAATGGCATGCATTCCTCCGCAACTCTAAGAGGTATTTACAGATGCTCTCTGAGTGATTATGTGGCAACAGCGGAGCGTCCAATGAATCTTTCACAAAAGCGCATTCTATTATTTACGTTGTCTCAAATGTCATGTGGTTCACGTCTGCAACTGGATGCCGAAGGAAAGCAGTCATTCTGGGAGGGAAAAGGGAAAAAAAGAAAGTTCAAAGCCGTGGAGAGGTCAAGCATAGGGGTCACAGTCTCTCTCGCCTGCATGAATACATAACCGCCCGTTGACTTTCTAATGGGGGGGGGGGGGGGGGGGGGGGGGGGGGCTGATAAAATATGCAGTTTAATAACCGTTATCCTGGGTCCTTTTTTTTGTTTCCACCCATCTTGTTTTGGTCCACCAGCATCTAAGCGGCATTGATTAATGAAGAGCTGCCGGCTCCCTTTGGGACCCTTTTGGCCCAGCGTTCCACCTCTGAAATTCAAAATGGCAGCCCACTTCTTCTCATGCACGAAAGGGCCTTGAGATTTCCTCTGATATGATCAAAGCGTTGACCTGTGTTGCCCGGGCGACCTTTCCATTCCCTTGGCGAAAACCCTTGAGTGGGGGGTGGGGGGGGGGGGGAGATCCTGGCTCATGGCGGACACCGGGGAATTGTGCGGCGGCGTCTTCTGCTGTCATCTTAGGCCTTGTCTATTTGATGTGACCTTTCACCCTCGACCGCTGTAGCGATCATGTGGGAGATCTGACTATAGCCCTAGCAGGGTCTGAATAATAAATGACCTAGAATATTATCTACCTGGATATATGTCCCCAATGCTCCCTTTGCAGCTAAGATGTGTCCGAAGGTTCTTCAATTATACTAACCTCAAGGGGGATGTGCTCTCTTCCTTTGTCTTTTAGGCTATGGCACAAAGGACCACTCTAATGTTGACCCATGGAAAGGAGCTGTCAGAAGATTGGAAGCGGTCCAGTGTGGGCCACTGGGGATGGGTTCTGTCTGGAGAGGCTTGTCAAGGAACCAGGCTTGTGTCTGGATGACAATGGGACAAGGGGACATCTGGACCAGTCGAAGACTGACTTTTTCGGTACAGACTGACATCGGCCATCTTGAAAGTGAGAGGCATGAAGATGTCCTCCATTTTGTTTTTTTATCTCATTGTCCTGTCACTCTTTTGGCCACGCTCCAGGACCCATTATTGAGTGCATGACTTTGCATGTTGTAGTGTATGTTGTCAACATGTTGACGTATCGTGAGTGTTATTGTTCATATTCAGGTCATTATTGGCTTCTAAAGTTGAGCTTTTTCAGTTTTGTACTTCATATGAACCTTTTTTTTTTCATTTTTCAATCATTCTAACCTCTTTTGTCAATGAACGTTACTTTGTGGGGGGCTATTCTTCAAAGTTTGTTTATTTCTCTGTCAATGTTAGACCTCGGTCCGTTGACGGTCTGTTGGGCAAACTCCACAGTTCTCTAGAGTTGAACATCCCCTCAGCCGTGTAGGAGGTCGATATTCCAACGTCTCCACACTGCAAACTAGGCCTGCGCCTCTGAGGATTTGGCAGGGGCGAGACAGGGACGGCGGTAGGGTCGGACTGGGTTTCGTTTGGCTGCCGTGGGGGGGACTGTGGTTTGGACCGATGTGTCGCTGCTGCCTTGACCCCTGTCACTCTTCATATCAGCAGACCATGGGGAATGTTGAGATCTGTTGGCCACCGATGTGACATAACCCCTCACTTCCTAATCAATGTACCGTTACTATAACACATCTGGTTATAAAGGGGTTACACAATTGCTCTGAATATTCATGGATCCGTTGCAGGCACAGGGTCTGTAATCACTATAGTTACATATGAATAATCATAAACCGGGTAGTTTGGGTCCTGGATGCTGATTGGCTGAAACAGCAGTTCAGCCGTGTGTGTATCAGACAATATACCAAGGGTATGATGCAAAAATACTGGTTTTACCGCTCTAATCATGTTGGCAATCCGTTTAAAATATAAATAAGGCACCTCGGGCCAGTATACCACGGCTAAGGGCTGTTTCCAGACACTCCTCGTTGCATCGTGCCTAAGAACAGCCCTTAGCAGTGGTATATTGGCCATATACCACACCCCACGGGCCTTACTGCACCAGTATAGTTATCTATAACTACCAGCACATGTACCTATGCTATGGAAGTGTTATGACATTCATTATAAACCCTTTATAAACCCTTATAAACAGTCCATAACAGTCATATGGCTTTGTGAAAGAAAAAGCCAATTGATTTGTGTGGCATTCATCGGGACTCGTGGTCTTGATTGGTTCCCACCAAAGCCATTGTCCTATCGATGGAACCCATGTGCCTGTGTCGCCACGTTCTCTCAATGCATCTGCATGGTTTTATTGTGCTCTGGGAATGTCTCGAAATCAAGTCTTCATTTAGGTCCGTATGTATACCGTACAGCCGGCCCCTCCCATCCTGAAGGTCCGTAGTGGATATTAATATCTACAGAACCTAATGCATAACGTGCACAGAGTGATCATTTCACAGTTTCGCCATCTCATTAAGGCCGACCGTGCGTTTGAGCACCACGCCCAGCGTGTTCAAATGCTCCAATCGTTTCGTACTCGTTATCCAATCATCTCAAAGGTAAGAGTTCGACAAGGACACGGGAGAAAAGGCGAGACTGACGACACCACAGTGTCACACAACTCCCTGTGATGCTGCTGGTACTTAGAGATGAATCTACAGGTTAAAGCCCTCACAATTCCAGCCCCCCCGAAATAGGTGCTCGCCTTATCCTGGTATTTCAGTAAGGATGTGCCTCAAATGGCACCCTGTTTCCTATGTAGTGCACTACTTTTGACCAGGGCCCATAAGGCTGTGGTCAAAAGTAGTTCACTGTCCAGGGAATAGGGTGCCATTTGGTGTGCACCCTCGGAGGCCCTAATAAATGGTGGGTGGTGCTGCTGCTCCATAATGAGTTGGCTGACTGGGTAGACCGGAGTTCTCCTAAACTGATCTGTAGTCCTCGTTCCTTGAATGCAGACAGGAACGCCGGATATTCTCCGGTGTCAGCGCTTCTTAAAGTGGGCTGCCGGTGTTTCAGCACTTTTCCCAAAGCCTAGGAAAAGAGTGGATAAAATCCGGTTAAATCCACACAACTCTGGAATTCATTTTCATTAAAAGGCGTTTGTTTGAAGGGATTGTGTGGTCCAGGGAGAGGGAATATCAGAAGAGATCAGATTGAATGGCTGATTGCTACGTACTGTAGTCGGAGAGCTACTGTTAGAGACAGGAGGGTGAGAGAGGAGAGAAATGACCTGACCAAGACACATTTATTTGGCTGCCTGGTTGCCAACAAGGCGTGAGAACTGTAAATTGTTTTTATTTTTTCAAATCCCAGTTTGTGTGTGTGCATGTACGTGTGTGTGCAAGTACGTGTGTGTGCATGCATGTGTGTGTGTGTGCGTGTGTGTGTGCGTGTGCGTGTGTGTGTGTGTGTGTGTGTGTGTGTGTGCGTGTGTGTGCATGTATGTGTGCGTGTGTGTGCATATATGTGTGCGTGTGTGTGCATGTATGTGCGTGTGTGTGTGTGTGTGTGTGTGTGTGTGTGTGTGTGTGTGTGTGTGTGTGTGCGTGTGTGTGTGTGTGTGAGTGAACTCCTGTACCACCAGATAAAGCCACTGGCTGTCTAAATCTCCTATTACTCAGTCCCTACACGTCTCCTTATTTATTTCCCTGTGTCTCTCTTTCCTCAAGAGGTAATTACAATCCAAGGAGAGACAGGGCTTATCGCAATACTGCTACCCCCATCCTAGAATGTGTCTGGCAAGGGGCTGCTGAAGTCGTGGACCCCCCCCCCCCCCCCATCTCTCTCCACTGTGTGTTACTCCAGCAGTTTTTTGTTACTCTGTCTGTCTGTTTCTCTGTCTCAATATTTTACACCAGTCACCCAACAGGTGAAATAATAACAGTTAGAATAGTTCAGTTCACACAGTTCCAACCCATGATACGTCCCAAATGGCACCCTATTCCCTTTATAGTGCACTAATGTTGACCACAGCCCAACTGTATGTTCTGGATGACTGAGATGGAACCCACACACCAATGAAAATGTCTTGATTTGGTCTTCGCCATGCCTCAATAAGCACTTGTGCCACAACACTGTCAGGCTCATTAAGATGAGCACGAACCACACACTACCTCTCCTTCCCGTTCCTCTCCTCTTGGTTGGTTGATTGTCCTCATGTTGGATGATTGTGGACCACCCCTGGATAAAAGAGATACAAATCCATATTGTTTCTTGCAACCCCCCCCCCTCCACACACACACACACACAGCCCCCACCCCCCACACACACACACACACAACCCTCACATCCCAGTCAGGGTGTTCCATTAAAACCAGTTGTACCAGTGGTTTATGGTCAGAGCGGAGGGTAATGTAAGCTGATGCCTTGATTACTGAGACGTTGCTGCAATCTGCAAGCCAGATGAACCCCAGCCTCTCGCTCCTTCTCATCATCCTCACATTCTACTCCCACCAGACCTGTGGGTTCCGTCCATCAATCTCAACTGCTGCTGCAGAGAGAGAGAGGAAAGGGGGGACCAGTTGTTTGAAGGAGGGGGCTGGTGCAGCCACTGCAGAGAGAAGGAAAGAGAGAGGGAGGGAGGAAGGGAGAGAGAGATGGGGAGGGGTGGTGGGGTATTACAATTGTATAGTTGATATTTTTTAAACAGATATGGACACCCTCTGTGCTTGGCTGACAGCACTGGCACATGAACACACACACACGAGCACATGCACACACTCATACACACATGCACACACACACACACACCCTCCCTATGCTCTGCATGGCAATCGCCATGGTAACAGAATGCACAGAACAGAACACAATCAGGCCAGGGTAATTTTAAGTTTCAAAGGGATGGAAAGAACAACAGGGATGACAAAGGGAGGAAGAGAGGAGAGGCAGGAAGAGAGAGAGAGAGAGAGAGAGGGAGGGAGGCTAAGCGTGAGCAGATTGAGGTGTGTGTGTGTCCAAGGTTGTTGCCTAGAACCGTCTGAATAGGTGGAGGAGGGAAAGAGAGGAGAGGGTAGGGCTTGACAGGCAGGACCTACACCATATCAGAATATATCAGAATATATCAGAATGGGAAACGACCTTGGTTAGAGTGAAACAACTAAATCCGTATATCTGTGTATAAAAATAGAAACATTCAAAGCAATCTACGGTAAGGGCGTGACAGTACCCCCCCCCCCAAAGGTGTGGACTCCGGCCGCAAAACCTAAACCCATAGGGGAGAGTCTGGGTGGGCATCTGTCCGCGGTGGCGGCTCTGGCATGGGACGTGGACCCCACTCCACCATAGTCTTGGCCCACTTAAGTGGCGCCTTAGGAGCGGCGACCCTCGGACTGGGTACCCTTGCAGCAGGCCCCGAATAGACGGGAGACTCTGGCAGATCCTGACTGACGGGCGGCTCTGGCAGCTCCTGACTGGCGGGCGGCTCTGGCAGCTCCTGACTGACGGGCGGCTCTGGCAGCTCCTGACTGACGGGTGGCTCTGGCAGCTCCTGACTGACGGGCAACTCAGGCAGCTCCTGACAGACGGGTGGCTCTGGCAGCTCCGGACAGGAAGGAAACTCTGGAAGCGCCGGACAGGAGGGAGAACCTGGAGGGAGGAGACGGAGAGACAGCCTGGTGCGTGGGGCTGTCACAGGAGGCCTGGTGCGTGGAGGAGACACCGGATGGACCGGACCGTGGAGGCGCACTGGAGGTCTCGAGCACAACCTGTCCTGGCTGAATACTCCCTGTAGCCCGGCAAGTGCGGCGGGTGGAACAGACCGCACTGGGCTGTGCTGGCGGACCGGGGACACTGTGCGTAGGGCGGGTGCCATATAACCCAGGCCGAGGAGACGCACTGGAGACCAGATGTGCTGAGCCGGCTTCATTATTCCTGGCTCAATGCCCACTCTAGCCCGGCCGATACGAGGAGCTGCGATGTAGCACACTGGGCTATGCCTGCGCACTGGGGACACCGTGCGCCTCACCGCATAACACAGTGCCTGCCCAGTCAACCTCTCTAAGCATGGGGAGTTGGCTCAGGTCTCCTACCTGACTTGACCTACACACTCCCCGTGTGCCCCTTCCCAATACATTTTTGGGGCTGCCTCTCGTGCCTGTTGCACTGCCGTGCTAACTCCTCATATCGCTGCCGCTCGGCTTTAGCTGCCTCCAGCTCTTCCCTGGGGCGGCGATATTCCCCAGCCTGTGCCCAGGGTCCCTTACCGTCCAAAATCTCCTCCCATGTTCATTCCTCCAGATAGCTTCTCTCCTCCTTCTCACGCTGCTTGGTCCTCCTTTGGTGGGTGATTCCTTAACGCTTTTCCTCCTCTTTCAGAGGAGGAGTAAGAAATATCGGACCAATGCGCAGCGTGGTAAGTGTCCATGTTGTTTATTATAACCGGAACACTGAAACAAAAACAAAAGTAGACCAAAACGCAACAGTCCTGTCAGGTACTCACACAAAACAGAAAACAATCACCCACAAATCAAAATGGGAAAACAGGGTACCTAAGTATGGCTCTCAATCAGAGACAACGATAGACAGCTGCCTCTGAATGAGAACCATACCAGGCCAAACACATAGAAAACGAAAACCTAGACCTACAACATAGAATACCCACCCACATCACACCCTGTTTCTAAAAATAGAAACATACAAAGCAATCTACGGTCAGGGCGTGACAGGTTTTGAGTTTGCAAGAAAGGCATTAAAATAAAGATATTAAAACTTGATTACTGAGCGCTCAAACACACACACACACACACACACACATACACACACACACGCACGTGTGCAAGCAAGCAGACACACACACACAGCCGACACTGAGCCCCTCTGCCAACAACAAGCCATAAAGTCCACATCTGGCCCACTTCTCACCACCACTTTATAGGACACGCCAGTATCTCAGGCTGTATCTTACTGTAACCTGTCTTTGGATGTGGGATGTAATCCATCAACAAAGTGAATGTAGTGCACCTTCATCAGTGTTTTTACTACATACCAGTATAGAAATAAATCCAGATGCTGACTGTGAAGAAACACAGTACACTACTCTAAATAAACGCACACACACACACACACGCACGCACACACAAACACACACATGCACACACGCACGCACGCACGCACACACACACACACACACACACACACACACACACACACACACACACACTTTTGTTTTACTATCCTTGTGAGGACCAAAACATATTTTCGCTAAACCCTAACCATTAACCTAACCTTAACCTAACCCCAAAATTCTAACTCCTAAAACTAAACCTAACCCTAACTCCTAACCCTGAACCTTACTCTAAATTCTAACCCTAATTGTAACTCTAAACCTAACCCCTAAGACTAAACCTTTTTTCCTGGAGGGGACTGGCTAAATGTCCCCACTTGTCCGTATTTTCCTTGTTTTACTATCCGTGTGAGGACGTATTTTACCCACAAGGATAGTAAAACTAACCCCCCCCCCCCCTGACACACACACACACACAGTCTACAGGACTGCACGTTCCCTATCACAGACATGGCCATCATGCAGAGTTCAAAGAGTCACTAGGAAGACTAGGTTCAGCTGAGTTTGGACCAGACCAAATAGAGAAGGGGAGAGAAATCCAGAAACTTGCTCATAGCTAGCTTTGCACCATTTAAGCTGTGACAGAAAACCCCGTTGTTTTCGGAGAATGGTTGGAGCCAGAGAAGATAGGCATGGGTAATAGGAGAAATGCAAGGCTGTTGTTCTGTCTGAGGTTGACTTTCTCCATACCGATATGCCTGAGAGATGATTGGATGATTTGTCTGTTTTGCTGCCAGGTTATCCCCCTTCCTTCTCCTCCACCACCTCCTCCCCCTTTTTCCTCTCTCCTCACCCTGGTAACTTATTAATTTCTGTCAGCTGTTTTTCTGTCATTTAGAGATACACCAAATCACATTATTTTTTTGTCATGGATTATGTAGAGGCAATACATTTAAGCAAAGAGAAAAAAAATATCAAAGATGTTTCACAATCACCTACTAGTGGTGAAGGAGGGTGTGTGTGTGTGTGTGTGTGTGTGTGTGTGTGTGTGTGTGTGTGTGTGTGTGTGTGTGTGTGTGTGTGTGTGTGTGTGTGTGTGTGTGTGTGTGTGTGTGCTCACGCTGTGTGTGAACATGCATGTGAATGTTTATGTGGCACATGTGTGAGCGTGTGTCACTCATTTTAATGATGAAGACCGTGTATTAATTAAGGGAGAATGAGGTCTATGCTGGCAGATAGAAAATGGCTGATATGCCCAGAGTCTTGGTCATGCCAGAGATGGTCAGACTGTTAGATATGATGTCTTCTACACCTATCAACTTCAGAGTTTCTCACTTCAAAAGAAACGTAATTGATTCGGCAAGACCCTTGGCCAGGTCCCAGGATTCACGACACCCAGTAAATGCTTCTGGAGGTCATCAAATAGGCTGACCTGCAGGGGGTCCCAGCTTCTTAATACATGGGGATGGGGGGATACACACTCTCTTACATCTTCAGAGAGGAAGAGAGGGGGAGAAAAGGGGGATGGAAAATCGAGAAGATGGAGTTCCCCCACAAATCTGCTGTTGAAGGCATTTTGTTTTCTGTTTGTTGCCTTTCCGAGCTTCGGAAGCTTACCACAGATCCATGATACACACAGATGCACATACGCACACATGCACCCCCCCCCCCATCCTCCACAAACACACCAAAAAGACCGTCCACCCTCTGCTGAGGGATGTAGGGCGGATCCATGCTCGACAGTGTCACAGTAGCAAAAGCCCCTCAAAACCAGTCACCAGCGGGGCCTCTGAAGCGGAGGTGGCTATAATGAAGAGTGTGTGGCGGAGGATTTGAAGCTGTCACTTTGTGATTACCTCAACATACACAGGCTTGGATAGGGAGGGAGACGGAAGGGGAGGGGGACCAGAGTGACTGAAGCCAGCTAAGAGGAAAGCTGTGGTAGAAAATTGGAAGTGACAGACCAAATAACACCGCGTGGGACGTAAAATCACTTCTTTTTTTCCCTCTTCCTCCGTCTTTAAAAATAAATAAATCATGCGTTAGTGTTACTTCAAGGCTTTTCGCGGCGACGGAGGGAGAAGAGCTGAGCTCTATCCCTCTCTGAAACCAGAGAATATCCCTCGCTTTCATCTCGGGAAAGAATCTCTCACATCCCTTCCTTTGATGGGCTAGTCTTTGGTGTGTGTCCTTATCCTTTTACAGGAGGTGTGTGTGTGTGTGGTGTGCATTAGGTCTTAGACGTGACACACTGTGACATTGACACGCCTTGATATCACTTCCTCGTCGAGGAGGACGGGGCTCGGAGAGTGTTGACGGTGCTGTAATGGATTGTCTGTAGCCAGACAAACTCTGCACAATGAGGAACTGGGCCTTGAATGCGCATTGACTTAGCAAGTCTCTCGTAATGGACCGTCTGTAGCCACACAAACTCTGTAGCCAGAAATGTATCTTCTGTCGCCAGGTTTAAAAAAGCACGGTGGACGAGAGAAACAAAGGGGGCCCGAGACTCGCTCAGCCAACGGGCACTCGAGGGCCTCGTTGCTCTTCCTCGTTTTTCCCCGCCCTACGTGTTTTTCAAGAAGGAAGTGAGTGATTCGTGAGGACGCTCTAGCCTAACGGCGATGCCCACTTAGATTCATTGTGTAGGCGATTACATCACCATCCTGTGCTTCAGCTCTTGGCAGTGTTGTGAAGGTCCTGGGACAATGCTCCTGTAGGACATGAAAGCGTGTTGCGTGAATGAAACATCAATCCCAAAGAAACGGCCTGTTTCCTCGTCTGTGGCGATATTTCACATTCTGGAACAATATGGTGTGATCTGAGATGTGTTACTCAGAGCCCTATTATTTTCTATGTGTGAGCGATGTTGTGTGAGTGTGTGTGCGTGTGTAGATTTACACACGTGTGAGTGTGTGTGTGTGTGTGTGTAGATTTACACGCGTGTGAGTGTGTGTGTGTGTGTGTGTAGATGAACACGTGTGTGTGTGTGTGTGTGTGTGTGTGTGTGTGTGTGTGTGTGTGTGTGTGTGTGTGTGTGTGTGTGTGTGTGTGTGTGTGTGTGTGTGTGTGTAGATTTACACGCGTGTGAGTGTGTGCGTGTGCGTGTGTAGATTTACACGCGTGTGAGTGTGTGTGTGTGTGTGTGTAGATTTACACGCGTGTGAGTGTGTGCGTGTGCGTGTGTAGATTTACACGCGTGTGAGTGTGTGTGTGTGTGTGAGTGTGAGTGTGTGTGTGAGTGTGTGTGTGTGTGAGTGTGTGTGTGAGTGTGTGAGTGTGTGTGTGTGTGCCTTTATGCTTCACTAACCTGCCCGCAGCTCTGTACCTGTGTTTTATATTCTTCTCTCTCTCTCTCTCTCTCTCTCTCTCTCTCTCTCTCTCTCTCTCTCTCTCTCTCTCTCTCTCTCTCTCTACCAGTGTAACTTCTACCGCTGCGTGTCTGGCCAGAGTCCAGCTATAGATTGATTGTTAATTAAGGTTTGTAAGCGATGCATGGTCCTGCCTCCAAATACTACCCCAGTGTTCTTTCACATTCACCAGTGTCCATGTTCCATTCCATTGATATTAGTGATGGTAGTGTCTGATAGCGCCCCGGTCTGCCTGCACAACTGAATGCATGTGGCTGGTGCAGGTATTCAGGTATAATGTGCATTCACATGCACACATACACACCTGAATGTATATGAAATCACACGTGTGGACTTCCATAAAGATCAATATACAAATACTCAAACAGAGCTGTACACAGCCACACGTACACACACACACACACACATGCATTAAAACACAAATGCAGACGTATACAAACAGTACTGTTTTCGAGTGTATATACCCTTCACTCAACATCTCATCTAGCACCTCCCATGGCGAATTGGATTTTTAAACGGCTTCCTTTTGATCATTCCCTACGCCCTAATTGACTGACGTTTTTTTTTTCTCTCCCCTCTCTCCCTCACTAGAGAAGCTAATGAAACAGAGAAATGGTCTCTATAGCAACTCTAGCAGTGAATGTCTAAAAGGACCAATGACATGTGTTTAAAGGGCTTGAGGGGTTTTTAATGTTCAGTTTTGTTTTCTCTCGCTCATCGGCTGAGAAGGTCTCCGGAGAAACACAAATAAACAACAGCCACGGAAAAGAAAAAGAAAACTCAGAGAGAGAGAGATATACATCCGTGGTGATCAATGTCTGAGCTATTGTCAGTTATTTTTCCTCACAACGACGAGAGGGGAGAGAAGAGGAGACGAGTACGATGCATTGCAGTTGTGCACAATGCTTAGGCCTGTGCAAAAGGGCCGTTTGCAGAAATGATAAATGCACTAGTCTTGTCTGTGAGGATATTGTGTCCTAGTGTAACCTACCGTACCTAGATATCTGTGAGATGGAGTATTTTAGCTAACAGGTCATGCACTTTTGATAATTCCCTCAGAATCTTGCTTCAGAGCTTTGCCTTAGGCCCCGTAATAGGAACTAGTGCTTGTCTATGAGTGTGTCTCTGTTGACATACAGTGGGGGAGAACAAGTATTTGATACACTGACGGTTTTGCAGTTTTTCCTACTTACAAAGCATGTAGAGGTCTGTAATTTTTTATCATAGGTACACTTCAACTGTGAGAGACGGAATCTAAAACAAAAATCCAGAAAATCACATTGTATGATTTTTAAGTAATTCATTTGCATTTTATTGCATGACATAAGTGTTTGATCACCTGCCAACCAGTAAGAATTCCGGCTCTCACAGACCTGTTAGTTTTTCTTTAAGAAGACCTCCTGTTCTCCACTCATTACCTGTATTAACTGCACCTGTTTGAACTCGTTACCTGTATAAAAGACACCTGTCCACACACTCAATCAAACAGCCTCCAACCTCTCCACAATGGCCAAGACCAAAGAGCTGTGTAAGGACATCAGGGATAAAATTGTAGACCTGCACAAGGCTGGGATGGGCTACAGGACAATAGGCAAGCAGCTTGGTGAGAAGGCAACAACTGTTGGCGCAATTATTAGAAAATGGAAGTTCAAGATGACGGTCAATCACCCTCAGTCTGGGGCTCCATGCAAGATCTCACCTCGTGGGGCATCAATGATTATGAGGAAGGTGAGGGATCAGCCCAGAACTACACGGCAGGACCTGGTCAATAATCTGAAGAAGCTGGGACCACAGTCTCAAAGAAAACCATTAGTAACACACTACGCCGTCATGGATCAAAATCCTGCAGTGCATGCAAGGTCCCCCTGCTCAAGCCAGCGCATGTCCAGGCCCGTCTGAAGTTTGCCAATGACCATCTGGATGATCCAGAGGAGGAATGGGAGAAGGTCATGTGGTCTGAGGAGACAAAAATTGAGCTTTTTGGTCTATACTCCACTCGCCGTGTTTGGAGGAAGAAGAAGGATGAGTACAACCCCAAGAACACCATTCCAACCGTGAAGCATGGAGGTGGAAACATCATTCTTTGGGGATGCTTCTCTGCCAAGGGGACAGGACGACTGCACCGTATTGAGGGGAGGATGGATGGGGCCATGTATCGCGAGATCTTGGCCAACAACCTCCTTCCCTCAGTAAGAGCATTGAAGATGGGTCGTGGCTGGGTCTTCCAGCATGACAACGACCGAAACACACAGCCAGGGCAACTAAGGAGTGGCTCCGTAAGAAGCATCTCAAGGTCCTGGAAGGGCCTAGCCAGTCTCCAGACCTGAACCCAATAGAAAATATTTGGAGGGAGCTGAAAGTCCATATTGCCCAGCGACAGCCCCGAAACCTGAAGGAGAAGGAGAAGGTCTGTATGGAGGAGTGGGCCAAAATCCCTGCTGCAGTGTGTGCAAACCTGGTCAAGAACTACAGGAAACGTATGATCTCTGTAATTGCAAACAAAGGTTTCTGTACCAAATATTAAGTTCTGCTTTTCTGATGCATCAAATACTTATGTCATGCAATAATTGCACATTAACTACTTAAAAATCATACAATGTGATTTTCTGCATTTTTGTTTTAGATTCCGTCTCTCACAGTTGAAGTGTACTGTGATAAAAATTACAGACCTCTACATGCTTTGTAAGTAGGAAAACCTGCAAAATCGGCAGTGTATCAAATACTTGTTCTCCCCACTGTATGTACTCATGTAGGTGTCATTATAGTGCGCTTTGACGTACTATAACAAACTGAAATGTCAACTCACAGGTGAGCATGTGTGAATACTAACGGACCGATGTGGTCTTATGAACAGTGTCGTCTGAATTGACATACTTGGATATAATTATGTCTTCTGAATTGACATACTTGAATATAATGATTGTTTGTTTGCATCAGCTTCCCGTGCAGTACATGAATGGCTATCAGGAGCGTTGCTAAAACCAAGGAGACGGCTGCTGAATTCGTACCACCCGTATGATTGACGACGTGATATTTATCTGTTCTTCATGACAAATCTGTTTGGCGTACGGCAAACATTCGAATCCTCTCCACTGTTGTAGTGGCCATGTCCCTCATAATTTAGTGCAGTTGACACGCTTCAAGTCATAGTGGTTGTCTCGATGCTGACTTGTTTGTTTGTTTGATATATATTCCCTTATGCTTTTATTGACTGCACACCAACAGAGAGAGAGAGAGAGAGAGAGAGAGAGAGAGAGAGACAGAGAGAGAGAGAGAGAGAGAGAGACAGAGAGAGAGAGAGAGAGACAGACAGACAGACAGACAGACAGACAGACAGACAGACAGACAGACAGACAGACAGACAGAAAGACAGAGAGAGACAGAGAGAGAGAAAGAGAGACAGAGAGAGGTACCATGTCTTCTCAGTCATGTGACACTGGTCTACTACCATTACTTTAATGTATTGTTGTTCTCATTAATATTGTTGTTGTAGTTAATGGTAATCCCATGTCCACTACTATTATTATTGCTGTTGGTCCCACCATTTATTTATATATAAATATATATTTATTTTTCTATATGTATACTTTGACAATGTAAGTAATAATGAACTTGCCATGTCAAGAGAGTCAATGGAATTGAATTGAGAGAGAGAGAGAGAGAGAGAGAGAGAGAGAGAGAAGACCCATAGATATTGTAAAGGGTGCGTGTTGGTGGCAGGGAAGTCAGGAGCAGGGGAACGAACTTGGTATAAACGGAGTCGCTTAATAAGTGCTGACAAAACTCCAAAAACCAAAATATACAAAAGTGGGTACAAAACCCGTCGCACACCAACACATAACTTGCACATCACATCCAATCAAACAATCTCCGACAAGGACACGAGGGGAAACAGAGGGTTAAATACACAACATGTAATTGATGGGATTGGAACCAGGTGTGAAGGAAGACAAGACAAAACCAATGGAAAATGAAAAATGGATCCGTGATGGCTAGAAGGTCTGCGATGTCGACCGCCGAACACAGCCCGAACAAGGAGAGGGACCGACTTCAGCGGAAGTCGTGACAGATATATACACCTGTCCGTAATGACCTCCAGCAGGTCAGCCTCCCCATAGCCACTATCACCAGAATCCTCCAACTAACACCAAGTCAAACTATCAAACCCTTTTTTATCTGTCTTCCCTCTTCTTTTCTCTTTACACAGAGCAGACCTTGATGTTTTTCCAATAATTGGCAGCAAGAGGTAGCTTTTTTTCCTCCCTCTCTCTCTCTCTCTCTTCTCTCTCTCTGTTTTCTTCTCTTTCTCTTCCTTTGGAGAGATGAATAGTTGGCCGGGGATCAAAGGCGGACCCTTGCGCCACTCCAGCCACCACAAAGGGGCGTCGGGGGGTGTGGCATGGGGCCAGGTGCTGTACAGCTACACGAACAGGACAGACACACAGGACAGCCAGACAGGATAGTCAGATAGACAGACAGACAGACAGACAGACAGACAGACAGACAGACAGACAGACAGACAGACAGACAGACAGATAGTCAGATAGATAGACAGACAGACAGACAGACAGACAGACAGACAGACAGACAGACAGACAGACAGACAGACACTGGTGTGTATGGGGCAAGGGGTGGGCCTCACACAAAGGTCAATGGCAAAAAGTGTCTGAGTCCGGTTTCACATTACTTATACTCTCTCTGTCTCGCTCTCTTTCTCTCTCGCCCTCTCTCTCTCTCTTTTTCGCTCTCTTTCTCTCTCTCTCTCTCTCTCTCTCTCTCTGTCTCTCTCTCTCTGTCTCTCTCTCTTTCTCTCTCTCTCTCTCTGTCTCTCTCTCTTTCTCTCTCTCTCTCTCTCTCTCTTTCTCGCTCTCTTTCTCTCTCTCCCTCTCTCTCTCTCCCTCTCTCTCTGTCTTTCTCGCGTTCTCTCTCTTTCTCTCTCTCTCTCTCTCTCTCTCTCTCTCTCTCCCTTCACCTTTCTATCGCTCTCTCTCTCAATCTGTCTTCTGTTTGTGCTCTAGCAGGTTGAAGGTGCAGACTGAAGCATAGACTGGGCTGAGGCCCACGCAGCTATGGGTAAACATCTCTTCCCCATGGAGAAACCCTGTTTAAATGTTTGAGAACTTGACTGGAGTTCAGTGGAACAACCCTTGTTCAAATATATATATAAATATATGCTGTAGCACCAGTCAGATGTGTGTAAGGCTAGAACAAATAAATTGAGGTTGTGAAGACAAAAAAAGCGAGGTAGGTAAAACAAATGAACAAGCCCTCGTAGCCCAAACATATCCAAGACCCCTGTTAGTTTTCAACCCTTTTCATTTGACACGTTTGCGGAAATGTGGTTAGAAGAGGATGGGCAGGGCGCAGAGTAACTATTACTTCCATAGCCTTGATCTAAGGCTACTATTCTAGCATCTACAACATAACTGACTGTCACGGCTTCAATAAGTAGTGAGTGCAGGAGTCAGGCGCAGAGAGCAGGGTAGTTCAAGAGATGTGGATCTTTTAATATTCCAACAAAACCAGAGAGACGGTCACGCCACACACACACAAGGGCGCGCAAAGTCCCAGTCCAAACAAACAGGACGAAACTGATCGGAAAAAAACCCCACAAGAATAATCAAACACCACAAACAGAAAAACAAGCCCGCCCGAACAGGAAAAGGCACCATCTTCAGCGGGATTCGTGACACTGACACTGTATTATATAGTCTTCCAGAATGTACACGTATAATGTACATGTATAATACATGTTGGCCAACATTTTATGAAAATAAAGTCTTGATTATGCTAGCTTACTCTAAAACATAGTAATTCCCATTTTAAGGCCTTAAAGGCCCAGTGCACTCAAAAACGTGATTGCCCTTATATATATTTCCATACTATGAGGTTGGAAATAATACTGTGAAATTGTGAAGATCCATTTTAGTGTCATGAGCTGTTTGAAAAGACCGCCTAAAATTTCAGCCTGTTTTGGTGGGATGGTGTTTTGGCCTACCATTGTGACATCACCAGTCGATACATTTGTTAATAGACAAAATAAGAAAGATAGTTCCAAACCTCTCTGCCAATTACAGCTAATTTTCTGTTTTCTCCTCCTCACTCAAACTACTCCCAGACAGTCCTAGCTAAATTATTGCTTGAGAAATTGCTCTTTGCTAAGAGGCAATTTTTTAAAATGTAAAACGATCCAAATAAAATCAAATAAAATTGTATTGGTCACACACACGTGATTAGTTGTTGAGGGTGTAGCGCAATGCTTATGCTTCGAGCTCAGACATTGCAGTAATATCTAACAAGTAACATCTAACAAATTACACAACATATACCCAATACACACAAATCTACGTAGAAATGAATTAGGACTATATACATAAATGGACGAGCAATGTCAGAGCGGAACGGACTAAGATACCGTAGAATAGTATAGAATACAGTATATACATATGAGATGAGTAATGTCAGATATGTAAACATTATTAAAGTGACTAGTGTTCCATTCCTTAAAGTGGCCAGTGATTTCTAGTCTATGCCTATAGGCAGCAGCCTCTAATGTGCTAGTGGTGGCTGTTTAACAGTCTGATGGCCTTGAGATAGAGGTTGTTTTTCAGTCTCTCGGTCCCAGCTTTTATGCACCTGTACTGACCTCGCCTTCTGGATGATAGCGGGGTGAACCGGCAGTGGCTCTGGTGGTTAATGTCCTTGATGATCTATTTGGCCATCCTGTGACATAGGGTGCTGTAGGTGTCCTGGAGGGCAGGTAGTTTTCCCCGGGAAATGCGTTGGGCAGACCGCACCACCCTCTGAAGAGACTTGCGGTTGGGGGCGGTACAGTTGTCGTACCAGGCGGTGATACAGCCCGACAAGATGCTTTCAAATGTGCATCTGTAAAAGTTTGTGAGGGTTTTAGGTGACAAGCCTCATTTCGTTAGCCTCCTCACCTCACAGTAATTGTTACCCAGAAATGATTTGATATTGGGATAAAAACGGCTGCATTGGACCTTAAGTATTCACACAGTGTACAAAATATTTTGAAAATATTATGCTCTTTCCATGACATAGACTGACCAGGTGAATAGATGTGAAAGCTATGATCCCTTATTGATGTCACGTGTAAATGAAGGGGAGGAGACAGGTTAAATAAGTATTTTTAAGCCTTGATAAAATTGAGACATGGATTGTGTATGTGTGCCATTCAGAGAGTGAATGGGCAAGACAAAAGATTTAAGTGCCTTTTAAACAGGGTACGGTAGTAGGTGCCAGGCGCAGAGGTTTGTGTCCAAAACTGCAACTCTACTGGGCTTTTCACGCTCAACAGTTTCCAGCGTGTACTGTATCAAAAATGGTCCCCTACCCAAAGAACATCCAGCCAGTGTATTGGAGTCAACATGGGCCAGCATCCCTGTGGAACGCTTTCAACACCTTATAGAGTCAATGCCCCAACGAATTGAAGCTGTGTATTTTCTTGTTCAAGACCGTGGTTCCTATTTCAACACAAGCACAACTTTTTTCATCCCTCCATTGCTCAAAATACTTGGCATGTGACTCTCTCACCTGTAACACATTTGGTGTATTTGAAGTACGTTCAGAGCATATCTGGCCCTGTCTGATGACGAGTCCCCTGGTCCTCGTTGCTCCTCGTGCCATCTGTGGGAAATACTTCCTTTATCCTCTTTCTCAAGGTGTTTCATAAACGTGAGAACTGTAAAGGCATTCATCCACCTGCTGTGTTCGCGTTGCTCGTTCGGATATTTCTTAACGTTTCTTAACTTTCTTTGTATTTCCTTGTACTTGTGTGTTATTTTTGTATTGTTAGGTAGTACTGCACTGTCGGAGCAAGCATTTCACTGCACCTGCGATAACATCTGCAAAATATGTGTACCCGACCAATACAATGTGATTTGATTTGTCCACTGATCTGATTCCTCGGTACATTTGTTTTCTCTGTGTACTCCTGTTCTGCATCGTAAATCCCCCCCCCCCTCCCCGCTAAGCATCAAGTCAGAATGTCTGAAATCGTTTAAATGTTTTCCTCTTCAGACTGTGGACTAAGCATCCATTTTAGGAGGAGAAAGAAAGGACACCAGCTGTGTATTTTTTCCACATCTTGCATGCGATCATGCGTGAATCCTCGGCTCCCGCCATATGTTTAACGTTATATGTACTCTATGTCAGAGCTGAGAGCAGTCAGCAGAGTTATGCTCCTTCTTCCCCGCTGATGGTGAATCCTCCTCTCCTTATGGTTTGTTGTCGCTCCTTCCCCATTAAATGCTGAGCTAGCACTCATTGCATAGTGTATGTACATCCAAGATAAAGTATGATAGCATGGAATAGGTATGCTGATCCAAAGTAAACTTGACGATATAGCCTTGGTTTTGGTGTCATCACTTTCATTCTGAAGCGATACATGAGTCAGTATTATTGGCTGTAGTTGTTTTATTGTGAAGCACTTGAATATTACAAGGATGCACCTGCGTGTTAGCATCCAGTAGCAATGCTAATCCAAAGGTAAACTATGCCAGCTAGCATTAAAAGGCCATGCTTAAAACTATGCATTCAGGTAGGTGTTATGACATGCTGTACACAAAGTTTTGGATAGCATGCTAACTATGCTAATCCAATTAACTACACTAACAAACAGGTGTAGCATTCCATTTTAGCAGCAATCTATCTGTATGCTAACGTTGTGCGAGCACAAATGTGGCCTGTTGGCTTAGTGAGCGCCTAGAGCGTTACCACTATAAAGGTGTAATGATTTAACAGTCTCATGATCTGAACCTATTTCTTTGATAAAACATTATCTTATTAGGTTACATCATAGACAGAATGGCTAACATCAAAAGGTGCAAAAAAACCTATTGACCAGGTGCCAAATCGTATTTTTCTTTTACTCAAATGGAAGATAAGAAAATGAGTCAAAGCCCTTGGGCTTTTGCCTATATAGTTATTGAGGCTCAATTTCCTCTCTCTCTTTTTATAGCTCTCTCCTCCCCCTCTCAATGGTTTAAGTTTTAAGAGGTATATTTTGTGAGGAAGTTAATTTTGACATAGTGTTAGCAGTTGGTGCATAAGTGAAACTCACTCCTGCTGGGGTAAGGCAAATATATTCAACTAAATAAAAGGAAGTTACAGACTTAATGTGGCCACTATGGAAAAAGTGTTAAGTTAAAACTCAGCTAATGGCTCAATCATAATAATATTGCTAATTAGCAATAAAAATGCTAACACTATTAACACGAGGGGGTCGAACTGGTTTGCCTGTTAAGTTCTGAGTGGTTAGAAAATCATTCTAAGAGAAGTCTCATGTTGTTGCGTCATAATAATGGGCATTATTTTCACTTTTATGTGGTTCTCCTACAGAGAAAATAAGCCTGATCTTTGCCTTTGTGGTTGCTCCAACTGTTGACTCCCACCTCCCACACAACATATTATTCCCAGCAACACTGTTCACTCCAAAGTTTACACACAATAAATAATGATATGCCCAAAGCAGTTAGCAGTTAGCCGGCTCTCAGTTTCCTGGCTGGAGTTGAAATGAAATGGTAATTTTGACTTGAGGAGGATTTCAAAGGAATGGCGTCCACTTTTCATCTTCGCACATACCACGAGCTAGCTCTCTCGCCGACACATTCATGCTGGGTTCTGAATAAAAAGGTGGAATTGTACATTTTTCTATGACTTTTCTCTCCCTTTTCTGTTATAGCCCTAAAGACGCTAGATGTAAAGATGGAGGTATCTTCCTCTTTAGATGTTTGTTCTGATGGTCACTTTTTACATAAACATCTTCCCCCCATGCGGGACCGATAGATTGATGTGTCATTGTTATTGATGTGTCCTTGTTTCCGCCAGGCATTTGAATAGATAATATTATGCATTTGCTTTGAATCTCTTCATGGGGTCAAAGTTCGTCTTGAGTGCAGTTGCGGGTACAAAAAATATTGTATTCTCTCTCCCTGCTATTGTTGTATCAAGCTTTTCAACGAGTCAAAGGATATTTTATGAAAAGTTTGTCAAAAGAAACATTGACCGACACATTTGATCCTCCCTTTTTGCTCCTGTAGTGTTTCCGTTTGTGTGTCAACAAGTTTTACGATTACAAGATCTCCAACCGCCTGACGTTTTTTACAAACGTTTCCCACCTAACTGCTGCTCATTGTAGTTCTGTATTGAAAACGTTATTATCCTAATTGTGTCTTTTGTCTTAGAGCTACCATGCTGTCCTGCAGTGACGATGTGGTGAACCTCAAGTCCCTTCACTACTATAGCAGGGGACAGAGGAAGATGGACGTTCAAACAACACAGACAAGGTGTGGACACAACACAACCAGTCAGTCACAATAGCAGTCTGGGAGAATAACGCAGGAGTAATAACCTTTGGGGAATCTGACTGTTCCCCAGTCAGCCTATTTATCACATACCGTGCCTAGGCTTTAGCTCAGCAGGCTAGCACAGTCTTCTGGCACACAGGACACCTGGGTTCGAACCCAGTCAGTAAACAATAGCAGTCTAGGTAATAATGCGGGTGTAAAAACAGGTTACCCAGTCAGCCTATAGGTCTGCCTATTCCATTCCATTTGACAAGCAGCCATGCGGTTGTGTCACCTTAACAAAGGTTGGGTGGAAAAAGGCCTGGCTGTAGTCTAGTGTCTTCATTATCTCTGGGTGACCCGTCACATGAACACTTGGTGGGTTAATTGCAGTTGTTTTAAAAGTGAGCAAGGAAGGAAGCTGCATTCGAGGAGAGGGAGAGAGAAGACGTTAGGGACTTCTCTAAAAACCCATGTGAGAGAGTGATATTCATGCTAAATGTGTTGCACTTTCAAAACTTACTTAAAAGCCTTTTACTGTTGTAGTTCTTCTTTTTTTCCCCCTTTGGAAATAATAATACACAAACTGAAGTGGAAACGGTTCGAAAATCCCCTGCCTCCTTAAATACTGTATCAAATAAATACTGTGTTTTATAGAAGTGGATGTGAATCACTCCTACTTCTATGTCTTTCAAGTGATCCTCTTAAAGGAGAATGATACTAACGCTGCGTTAAAAAAAAAATATTCCAGCCTTTGTTGTGTGTAAAATACTGTTACCGCACAGTTCACTCCATGTGACCACAATACTTACATTGGTTCAAAGTTCACCTCTAAATTATGAAGTTAGTCTCTGATGTCTGTTTTCACCCTTTGCTGCTTTTTTAGCCCCCGATAATCTCCACTGTAGAAGTGGTTTTAGCTGGATGGGAGGGGGGTAAAGGAGGGAGGGAGGGAGGGAGGGAGAGGGGAAGACTATAACCTTCATGCTTTTTGCATAGCGGGTCATGCTTTGTTTAAATTTCCCAGATCAAAGAGCTCAATGCAAATTCCTCCAGCTCCAAACCACCATTTGATGTTCTGGGAGCCAAATTATTGTGGTGATTACCGTTAGCCGTACACAACGGTTAGCGCCGGGCCAAACAATCTCCTTGTTGTGTCTTGCAATTAGCGCTGTGACTTTTTAGGCCTAGCTAGCGTCTGAAGTACATCCACAATAAGACTGGCTGTTGGGGTTGATAAAGTGATTTGGCTTTGCAGTTCCTTTCATCCTAGCAAAGTCGGGATGTTGCAGGGCTCTTGCGGGTACCATATGCATATTCACACCTCCTCCTTATTCTTCTTCTGGTGACAACAGCACCACTGTGTTCTATAGTCTGAAGCTAGCGCTACGTGCTCTCAGTGTCTTAGAAATAGTTTTACAGAACTAGAAAAGGTACATTTCTTTAACGAAAATGTGTGTGCTGATTTAGTGGATTTCTATTTCTAAACTGAACAAAAATATAAACGCAACATACAACAATTTCAAAGATTTTACTGAGTTACAGTTCGTATAAGGAAATCAGTCAGTCTAAATAAATTCATTAGGCCTTAATCTATGGATTTCACATGACTGGGAATACAGATATGCATCTGTTGGCCACAGATACCTTAATAAAAACGCATCTCCTTCACATTGGATTGATCGGGCTGTTGATTGTGGCCTGTGGAATGTTGTCCTACTTCTCTTCAATGGCTGTGCGAAGTCGCTGGATATTGGCAGGAACTTGAACACGCTGTCGTACACGTCGATCCAGAGCTTCCCAAACATGCTCAATGGGTGACATGTCTGGTGAGTATGCAGGCCATGGAAGAACTGAGACATTTTCAGCTTCCAGGAATTGTGTACAGATCCTTGTGACATGGGGCCGTGCATTGTCATGCTATAACATGGTGATGGCGGTGGATGAATTGCCATCGATAAAATGCAATTGAGTTCATTGTCCGTAGCTTCCGCCTGCCCATACCATAACCCCACCGCCACCATGGGGCACTCTGTTCACAACATTGACATCAGCAAACCGCTCGCCCACACAACGCCATACACGTGGTCTGCGATTGTGAGGCCGGTTGGACGCCCTGCTAAAACGATGTTGGAGGAGGCTTATGGTAGATAAACTAACCTTGCATTCTCTGGCAACAGCTGGTGGACATTCCTGCAATCCGCATGCCAATTGCACGCTCCCTCAACACATCTGTGGCATTGTGCGTGTAAAAAAACTGCATATTTTAGAGTGACCTTTTATTGTCCCCAACACAAGGTGCACCTGTGTAATGATCATGCTGTTTAATCAGCTTCTTGCTATGTCACACCTGTCAGGTGGATAGAATATCTTGGCAAAAGAGAAAAGCTCACTAACAGGGATGTAAACAAATTTGTGCACAACATTTGAGAGAAATAAGCTTTTTGTGCATATGGAAAATCTTTTATTCAGCTCATGAAACATGGGACCATGACTTTACATGTTGCGTTTATATTTTTGTTCAGTAGGATCTGTTTAAAATACTCAACCTTAATTGGGGAACCTGTTGACATGTAAACAATTGGTGCTCAACCACATGTTATATCTTAAGGCTTTATAGACACCTTTTGACATTATACATGATACATACAGGTACATACCTTTCACATACAGTATACCATTACACGCGAAAGCAGTAATCCGCCTGACCTTTATTAACTCATACAGTCTCTAGCCACAAGATACCACAAGCTGGTAGAAAGCTACAGTAAAATAAACATTGATATTTACACACAATATATTTTGGTACTGTTTCATGAGCACAGAGGTCATAAGTAGGGCCAGCCCTAGCCTTTTGGGAGCCTAAGCAAAAAGAGCAAAACATTTCTGTGTCCCTCCCCCCTCTTGAAGGCAGAGAGAAACAAGTTTTAGAGTTCATTTCCTGCAATTCTACACATTTTGCCATGACTTATGCCATGGTAAGATGATATCTGAGTTAGAATGACTATCAAAATCAATAGGGGCCTCCTGGAGGTCAAAGCCCCCGGGCATGTGCCCTTCACACCTGGTCGATAATTCAATCATGATTACTGCAATTTTAGATAGCTGGCTAGACTAACAAACAAAAAAATGTTCGCTGACATGGGCTCATTGACCGACTGTCAGTGGCTGACATAACAAGAGAAAAACTGCAGTGCACCACCACATTTTGAAATTGCACCTTGTGTATTCTACAATTATAACTCTCAACAGTAAGTTGAGACCCCAACTGAGTTCCCAGTCGGCCTCTTATGTCGCTTATGCCCAAGGCTGGCCCTGATCTTAAGTCACGGAGAGCCACAAAGACAGTATGTATGTATGCCTTTGTGTTCAAACCTATTCAAACCAACACATCAGATCTGAATACACAAAGTCAATAATCAGTGCGTACTTCGCATTCTGACACGTTCGCCTACTCATCATCAGCACCCGATCCGTTTGTGAAGTTTTTTTGGCGCTGACATTATTTTTGTTTGGGGTTATTGAAGGCAGCCGGTTGAAAGGATAACTTTGCCTGTGGGAAGGACGGGCACAGAGGATCAAGTTCAGCTGTATTTCTGATAACACTTTCCATTCCAGAGGCACTAGCCCAGCTCTGATGCCTCACTCTTTGATTGTCTCTTTAATGTTCGAAGTCGCTGATGCCTCCGACAGCGGAGCCGTGCAGGGGTGGAGGTGAATGAATGGCCAAGGATTACAGCAACCGAAATGGAGATGGATTTCTTCCAAGGTGACAGACACATTGGAGGATGTTGGTTTTCAAGGCCTTGTATATGTAACAATGTTGTCAGAAAAATAAAAAACGGCTGTATTATGAATGTGTCACGTACAATTAGCACTGTGACATAGATATATGACATAGCTAATTGTACGTGGCACATTCAGAAATACAGCCGTTTTTTCTGAGTGGGGAGAACAAGTATTTGATACACTGCAGATTTTGCAGGTTTTCCTACTTACAAAGCATGTCTGTAATTTTTATCACAGGTAGACTTCAACTGTGAGAGACGGAATCTAAAACAAAAATCCAGAAAATCACATTATATTTTTAAGTAATTAATTTGCATGTTATTGCATGACATAAGTATTTGATACATCAGAAAAGCAGAACTTAATATTTGGTACAGAAACCTTTGTTTGCAATTACAGAGATCATACGTTTCCTGTAGTTCTTGACCAGGTTTGCACACACTGCAGCAGGGATTTTGGCCCACTCCTCCATACAGACCTTCTCCTTCTCCTTCAGGTTTCGGGGCTGCCGCTGGGCAGTACGGACTTTCAGCTCCCTCCAAATATTTTCTATTGGGTTCAGGTCTGGAGACTGGCTAGGCCCTTCCAGGACCTTGAGATGCTTCTTACGGAGCCACTCCTTAGTTGCCCTGGCTGTGTGTTTCGGGTCGTTGTCATACTGGAAGACCCAGTTTTTAGTGAGGGAAGGAGGTTGTTGGCCAAGATCTCGCGATACATGGCCCCATCCATCCTCCCCTCAATACGGTGCAGTCGTCCTGTCCCCTTTGCAGAAAAGCATCCCCAAAGAATGATGTTTCCACCTCCATGCTTCACGGTTGGGATGGTGTTCTTGGGGTTGTACTCATCCTTCTTCTTCCTCCAAACACGGCGAGTGGAGTATAGACCAAAAAGCTCTATTTTTGTCTCATCAGACCACATGACTTTCTCCCATTCCTCCTCTGGATCATCCAGATGGTCATTGGCAAACTTCAGACGAGCCTGGACATGTGCTGGCTTGAGCAGGGGGACCTTGCGTGCGCTGCAGGATTTTAATCCATGACGGTGTAGTGTGTTACTAATGGTTTTCTTTGAGACTGTGGTCCCAGCTCTCTTCAGGTCATTGACCAGGTGCTGCCGTGTAGTTCTGGGCTGATCCCTCACCTTCCTCATGATCATTGATGCCCCACGAGGTGAGATCTTGCATGGAGCCCCAGACTGAGGGTGATTGACCGTCATCTTGAACTTCTTCCATTTTCTAATAATTGCACCAAAAGTTGTTGCCTTCTCACCAAGCTTCTTGCCCATTGTCCTGTAGCCCATCCCAGCCTTGTGCAGGTCTACAATTTTATAGATAGAAATCCTGATCGAAATTCTGATTCCATGTGCTTTTTGAGCCTGCTGTCGTAGTGTAGCGGCCTACACTTAATTCAAGCCAGCAAACTCAAGTTTTGAATCCTGGCTATTTTATTTCCGCCGTGTTGAGTCTTCTCTGTTTCTCTGTGAGCGAGGCGTATTTGTGGCGACCCAAACAAAGAAGCGCCGGATTAGCGACAGAGAAAGAGCCTTGGAAACGCTCCTTTTTTTGTGTATTTCCGAGCAGAAATGTAACAGTATTAGATCGACTTTAATTACACAGGCTCGCGGATGGGCCTCTTTTCTCTCAGCGGTGAAAACGCTTAGCGTTTGTTGTCGTTTCAAGGCTCTCAAAAGGATGTGTTGGCATGTGCAGGGCCCTGGCAGAGGAAGCAGAAGGGGGAAGCATTGAACTGTTATTGTTTGAAAAGCGTGTAAGCGGCCTTCACAACGGCACAGCCACATCCACGAAACGGGCAAGAAAAAAATGGAGAAAACCCTCTTGACAGACGGCTTAACAGGCAAAACCGAATTTTGTCTTTTGCCGGCTAGACGTCAGATGCCTTGCCAATGAGAGGGAGCGAAAGCACACCACAAAATCTCTCTCCCGCGTCTTTCTCGCCCTCTCTTCTCTCCTCCGCTTGAAGTCGGTTTGGTGAATGCAAACATCAAAGGACGAAACGCTCCGAATGTACATTGTTGTTCCCAGTAACCACATGAAAAAGGAGAGAGGAGTGAGGAGACTGGGATCCCCCCCCCCCCTCTTCCCGACAGAAATAGGCAGCAACGGAGGATTGGGTTTGAAATGGGGAAAGATTTACTCTTTTATCTCTTCATTTCAAACGTCTTCCTCTTCTTTCTAACCACCTTCTTGATCTTAACGCCTGACCAGCTCTGCGACAAGGCAGAGGCCTCCTGTATGTTGTGTGTTAATCTTCCACAAACAGAGGAGCCGATGTGAGCAGAAAAAGCCACAGGGCTTATTAGGAGGAGGCTGATATTAGCTTCAACTAGTCATGCTCCCGACTCATTGTCATTAAACGAGCTCTGCGATGGGATTTGAACTTAGAGGAACACTTCTAGCTCTCTACGGCTCTACAGGCCGCAGACATTCCACCCGTGTTGTAAAGAGGGCGCCGCTGCTAACCTGACACAACAGCCCCAACTTGTGCTTCTACTTAACAGAGGGCTTTAGCAGAGCTCGCCTTATCTTTACACAAGGACCACCCAGGAGTGACAAATCACTTCTCACCTTCAGTCGTGTGTGTGTGTGTGTGTGTGTGTGTTGTGTGTGTGTGTGTGTGTGTGTGTGTGTGTGTGTGTGTGTGTGTGTGTGTGTGTGTGTGTGTGTGTGTGTGTGTGTGTGTGTGTGTGTGTGTGTGTGTGTACGCGTATGTGGCCTAGGGTATGTGCAAGCTCATGTATGTGCGTGCCTAAACAACGGCAAGTGCGTATGACTGTGTGTCCCTAAGTAACTGCAAGCTTCTGGAGTACGTGTGTGTCTGCATGTGTTTTATTTGTGTCACTGTCTACCTCCCACCATCTGGGACCTGTTTGGAGAGATTCTCTGTAAAACCCACAGTCAGGCTGAGGAAGGATTACCACTGTGAAAGCAGCACCTGGAAGAAACTCTGCTCTCCTCTCTTCTCCTTGGCTCCTTCAGATGCTGAAAGAGGTTCTGGGTTCTCTGCTGGAGGCACAGGATTTGTGGCTGACCTACATGGGAGTCCTGGAGCGCTGTATCCTTCCATAAAAGCAACAAGCCAACATCTACCTAGCCAGCCCCCCCCCCCCCCCCTCTACCACCAAGATAGATTCAAGTGTGGAATAAACTATTGTTGTGTTGTACTGTACATTTCTTGAACATTGAGTGACTTTTGAGATCGCTAGTGCTGTAATCCTATACAAGGCCCAGTTTTTTTCTTGACCACCTGACCTGACCAGGAAAAACACTGGGCCCTACAGATGTAGGATCTTAATTTGAGCCAGTTTGCTACAGCAGGACAATAATCCTGCAGCAACAGGAAATATGAATTATTATGTGGATTCTAATTAATGGACATTTTTTGTAAGGGGAAATCAAGTCTGAAATGTTTGTGGAAATTACAAACTTCAGAAGCCTTTTTCAACCTCCAATGCACTACAAGTTTGAAATGCAACAGGGTGATCAAATTAAGATTCTACATCTGTAGTTATAGGTCATAACTCGATGCCCTGAGCTTTTCCCTGGTCAGGTCATATAGCCAGGAAAAACGCCAGGCCCTAATCATAGAGTATTTCCAACTGTGATTGTCCCAAGAAATCCTGCTCTACTGGATGGAGGAACCCTGGTTGGGGAGCTGTGTTCGTGTTGCCTGGCCTGGCCTGGGGTGTTGCCTCTGGGGCTGTGGCCTCTCCATGGTGGGTGGTGGATAGGGTGAACACAGTGGGGCCTAGCATCCAGCGCTGTGTGCTGTAAGAAGGTGCTGAGCTATGCAGAGTTCCTGACCAACCCACACGGCTGGCTTATCGGACGTCACCATGCTACGGTTCAAAGGCAGGAGCCGGGACTCTTTCTGATCCATGTCTGAAACATGTGTGTGCGTGTGCATGCATGCATGTTTATCTTTGTGTGTCGTCTTTGGACACACTGTCTCCACTATTATGTACCACTGTCTCCACACTGTCTCCACTATTATGTACCACTGTCTCCACACTGTCTCCACTATTATGTACCACTGTCTCCACACTGTCTCCACTATTATGTACCACTGTCTCCACACTGTCTCCAATATCATGTACCACTGTCTCCACACTGTCTCCGTTATTATGTACCACTGTCTCCACACTGTCTTCGCTATCATGTACCACTGTATCCACACTGTCTCCACTATCATGTACCACTGTCTCCACACTGTCTCCACTATCATGTACCACTATCTCCACTGTCATGTACCACTGTCTCCACACTGTCTTCGCTATCATGTACCACTGTCTCCAAAATCCTGTGCCACTATCTCCACTATCACGTACCACTGTCTCCACACTGTCTCCGCTATCATGTACCACTGTCTCCACACTGTCTCCAAAATCCTGTGCCACTATCTCTACACTGTCTTCACTATCACGTACCACTGTCTCCACACTGTATCCACTATCATGTACCACAGCCTCCACTATATTGTACCACTGTCTCCACACTGTCCCACTATCACGTACCACTGTCTCCAGACTGTATCCACTATCATGTACCACCCTGCCCTGCTCCTATTGACATCTGTGGTGCCTGGTGTTGTCAGGGGGGGTGACATCATCTGTTGCAATGAGTCCACTGCCTCCTCCAGTTCTACTGTGTACTGTTAGAGTCAATGTCACTGTGTACTGTTAGTCAATGGGCAGTGTTGTTCTCTGCTCCCTGACATTGGTATGGCACGCTCCTACTGTCATAATGAAAGAGAGAGAAGCATTGTGTGGCTGAAGTCATTATAGTCCCAGTTCTTCTGAAGGGAAGCTTGACTGCTGATACTGTTAGCTCTCTGGATACTGTGTAGGAGGAAGGTGTGTTTTTGAGGCTTATATTAGATAGAATGTACAGAGTTCTAACTTCAAATGTACTGTTTTAATTGCACAATGTCTGTGCATTACAGAACAAATGTGTGTGTGTGTGTGTGTGTGTGTGTGTGTGTGTGTGTGTGTGTGTGTGTGTGTGTGTGTGTGTGTGTGTGTGTGTGTGTGTATTTTTTGTTTTACTGTCCTTGAGGGACCAGAAGTCCCCCAAGGACTAGTAAAACTAGGACAAGTGGGGACATTTTGCCAGTCCCCACAAGGAAAAAGGCTTAGAATTAGGGTTAGGGGTTACTTTTAGGGTTAGGGTTAGGCTTAGAGGTTTGTGGTTAAGGTTAGGGTTAGGGTTAAGAAAATAGTTTTTGAATGGGAATCAATTGTTTGGTCCTCACATGGATAGTAAACCAAACGTGTGTGTGTGTGTGTGTGTGTGCGTGCGTGCAGGTGACTGCCCTTGTGTGTGGAGGCAGAGAGTTAAAAGTCAGTGTGTTTATGGAATTCAGTCTTTCCTGCGGGCCTATTTTTATGGCGCTGCCTTGTTTGTGTTGTCTTAATTAGTACGGGCCATGATTAGATCTTCACAGTAGCTAGAACAACCTCACGTAATTAAGGCTTTTACTCGTAGAGCAAAATAACCTTTGAAGATGGTAGACAAAACAGATGAATCCTTGAAAAAGGGCAGTTGCCCTTAAATCTATGCAATCTAGGTCTATTTGCCTCCGCTGTTGTTCTTCAGGCTGATTCAGTTGAAGGAGAATACTCGCATGGAACATGTTGTGCTGTTTATCACAGACTACTTTGTGTCAAAGTTTAACAAGGACTCTCTCCTCCTCACCAGTGTCATGATCAAAGATATGATCAAGAGCCTCACATACAGTATATCATTTGGTCATTGTGCTGCCACAGAATGAATTGTGAGCAAGGCCTCAAAAAAGCTTTATATACCAGAGCATAAATTAGGTGATAATATATGTATTATTATGATATATGTTTCCTAATCTGTTTTTTGTTTGTTTTGACACATAAAAGACATTAGTAATCAATCCGGTGGGTGAACTGGGCGTATGTCACGGTCTTCCTCCTCTTCATCTGAAGAGGAGAGGTGAGAAGGATCGGAGGACCAAAATGCGGCGTCGTATGTGTTCATGATGAATATTTAATTAAAGAAAGTACTGAACACTGAATACAAAAACAATAAACCAATAACGACCGTGAAGCTATGAATGAGACCTGTGCTGACACAAGCCACTAAAATAGACAATCATCCACAAACAAACAGTGCAACCCAGGCTACCTAAGTATGATTCTCAATCAGAGACAACTAATGACACCTGCCTCTGATTGAGAACCATACTAGGCCGAAACATACAAATCCCCAAATCATAGAAAAACAAACATAGACTGCCCACCCCAACTCACGCCCTGACCATACTAAATAAATACAAAACAAAGGAAACAAAGGTCAGAACGTGACAGCGTAGCAGATGGTAAAAACAATGTTGTGAAACGTTTGTCCCTGACCTTCGCATTGTCTCTCGTTCACTCATCTCCACTGCAGACAAAAGTGTCCATAGAATCAAATGAGAAGTATTGTGGACACATTTGAACCTTTATTTACCTAGGCAAGTCAGTTAACCCTACTGTTGTGTTGGTTTCATGTTAATTCATTCTGTGTTCCCGGTCCAAAATGACCACCCCATTACAGCTGATTATAAATCCACAATAATACATATATTATCACCTAACTTAAGTTCTTGTGAACAAGACACGTTTTTGAACTTCTATTTGCTATTTATGGCCTGTAGGCCTCATTGACCTGAGCTCATACAACTCGCTTTTGAGTAAAAAAATAAAGCATGATGTATGGATTATTTAGACTATAACAAATACTCATATGAAACATGTTGTGCTGTTTATCACAGACTACTTTGTGTCAAAGTTTAACAATGACTCTCTCCTCCTCACCAGTGTCATGATCAAAGATATGATCAAGAGCCTCACATACAGTATATCATGTGGTCATTGTGCTGCCACAGAATTGTGAATTGTGAGCAAGGCCTCAAAAAAGCTTTATATACCAGAGCTGCAAGAAAAGTTCTATATTATTGAAACAATGCTGCGATTGTTTGTGAGAATGCCGTCAGGTGTGGTTCCCGTGGGGGAAAGGTTCTATTGGGGAAAGGTTCCCGTGGGGGTTGCCATGGAAGCCAAGAAGGGGAGTGAGGTGTGTGTGTGCTCAAACACACATACATGTGGGGGTCTGGGAGAGGAAGTGTGTCCATTTGATGAGTGGGCATGTTTCTGAACTCAATTTTATACACTAATTGTAGTCTCACCCATTCATGTCTAATGACAGGCCATTTTTGACGGGGAACACCACAGGCGTACAAAAGTTAAATAAAACACCCAAAATTGAATGAAAATCATCCAAATGTATTTTGTGTGTTCAGATGCCCTGTGTGGACAAAGTCATGGAACCTTATGACAATCAGATTAAATTAACTACATTTTTCAGAGAGGAAACCCAGACGACGCTGGGGAAATTGTGCTCCACCCTATTGGACGCCCAATCACGACTGGATGTGATGTAGCCTGGATTCGAACCAGGTACTGCGGTGACACCTCTTGCACTTAGACTGCTGCCCAACTCGGGAGCCCACATCCTTGGAGACAATTCCTCAGGAATTTACCATAGGCGTTGCACACACTTATTGAAGAGAAAATAATTCCCCCTCCCTTGTCAGGAAAGACTCCCGCTACTTTCATTCCATATGGAGAATTGCCCTAATTTCCCCTTCCTTTACCTCAAATCGAACACTTTAGAAGTCAAACCCGCCTTTTTTCATTGCGTTTACCTCATGTGATTTGAGCTGCTTTTGTGCTCTTCTGTGGCGACGCAAACGTTGTGAGCGATGTGACTTCTTCATATCCAAGGGAGAGGTGTCTGGCGAGGTTTTGTTACGTTCCCCTGTTTCTGAGAGTGGGCATATTCTTCCCTGCGGGTTCATTAGCATACATCAAGCCCCTGTCGTCAAACCACAAAGTTCATTTGAATCTTCGTTCGGGAACGGGTGTCTTTCAACAGGCAGCTGTCAGACACGTCAACCGCACGACACACGGTAGAGAAGGAGGAGAAGTTAAATGGAAGTACTCTTTCAAAGGCTATATTTAGATGACATGTCACTTTCTTTTTTCAAGAGAAGAAGCTCTTTCGAAGTTGTCAATACCGAGGGCTTTATCAGGAACCTCAAAAAAACTTAGAACAATTGGAAAAGATGAAGTGATTTTCAGTTTTTTTTTTTGCTTGAAAGACAGAAAAGTGAGATTGTTCCCAAGTAGACAGGAGCGTTTAAAGGGCCTCGTTTCGAGCCGCCCATCAGTCAAGGAGAAACGAGCAGCACCTCCCGTTGGCGTCTGATCGTTAGGTGTCCTCAAAGTGTCTCAAAGTCTCTTTGTTATCGCTGAGCGCGGCGATTAAAGAGACGAATATCATTTATTCATCCTCGCCATTGAGGGAAAGAAAAAGGATTCAAGAGTTTGTGTTTCGTTTCCGTCAAATTCAGAGGCACCTTGATGAAGTCAGCTTTCTTTGTCAAGCTATGTGGTGAGACGAGGCTGAAAGCTGTGGCCCATTTGAAAATGTAATTTTTTTTGGGGGGGGGGGGGGCACTTTGAACGGTTTTTGGTAAGATAAGCGGTATTTAAACTTTTTTGTGGAACTTTGAATTGTAGGGCAGCAATACTGAGGAGAGAATACCACTAAAACACTGCTCCACTGTTTGTAGAGCAGATGAAGCACGCTAACACGTAACAATAGAACAAGAGAAATGACCTTGTAAGACTCTTATGTGTAAGTGTGTATATAGATAAATGTAAAAAAATCAGCGTACACTGGATGGGTCTGGTTATCCTTTCAGTGTGGGACAAAAACATATTCATTTAAACCCCCCTTTCCGTGTGTGAAGTCTGATTCTTTAGCATCCTTGACAGTCTCAGTCCCATATGTTCCGACCGTTTACATTTCAAGATTACAATCCTGTTGTAAAGGTTTCTTTTGGTGGTTGAAAAGTTATTTTCAAGCCGGGAAGTTTTGCCGTCTTCACTTTTCAACTGGCAAGATGAATATCGGTGGGACAAAGCAGAGAAGGGAAGGCTTTTGACTAGACTTCTAAGAGCCAGGAGCGAGTCCTGTCTTTCTTTTGCAGTTCCCCATAACCGGCTGCCTCGCCTAGCTGCTGAAGAGACACTATATCAAATGCAAAGTGAGAAGTCAAAGTCTTTCAAGTTACATCAGTAGATCCTTGTGGAAATGCTCCTCTGCTATGCTTAGGTTTTTCAGAACTTTTTTTTCCATTTAAAAAGAGGAGATTGGTTCATTTTCTCCATGTTTTTGGATGGTGGCTTATGAGCAGTTATGAGCAGGAAATGTTATAATAAGCCGTTATAAGCAGAAATTAAGTAAGTTATAAGCAGGAGGTGTTATAATTAGCAGTTATGACCAGCTATAAGCAGAAAGAAAGTAAGTTATGAACAGAAAGTGTTATAACAATCAGTTATGACAAGTTATGAACAGGAAGTGTATGTTGTTTTTACTGTACTGCCATTAATGGACAGCACTCTTGTTTTAAAGAGGGATAAAGGCCTCTGTCTGTATCGTATTCACTAAAGTATAACAAAAGGACATTCACCTTAAAAACTCCCTTGAATTAAGTGCAGTGGCTGTCATCGGATAGCTAGGTGTCAACAGAGAAATGGCAGATGTTGTAATAAGGAGATAACACGATTTAGCAACAAACCAAAAAACTTCAAGAGAAAACCACGATTAAGTGGATCTTTCTTGGGTGTGTTCACATTTTTTTGTTTGAAGTATTTTGGTCAATGATAAGAAGCAAACCGTTCTTTCATAGAGACGCTAACTCGATTTGCCCCTGACACTTGCAAGTATCTCAGATCAGTTTAAAGACCGTCCAACCACATCAAGACTGCCTTTATTTTCCCCCAAATGCAGTATGGTTTCTGTTGAGAACTTGATGTCGGAACATTCTGTGTTAGATATTTTAAGTCTAAACAGTCCGTGTCTTGTGTTCACCAAGGTCGGGTGGCCAGTGGGTAACACTCTCAATAGCACTTTCCTGGGTTAGAAACTGGAAACAGCATGTAACTAGACCTCACTGCAAATAATCACCCCGGGCTCTTTAAATGTTCTTAGCCCGTTTGTTTACACATTGTAAATCGTGAACAGAAATGCTTGGACAGTGTGCGGCATGTATATTTCAAGGTTTGAACATTATATGGCATCTGAATTTCTGCCACATGACCGCAGGCTTTTGGTGCTTTTTCCTCTGAAGTCTTACTTAGATTCCTGAGGACAAAAAAAAAAAAAAAGAGTGATGTGTTCCGAGGTTTTGCAAAGAATGCATCTCCGACTGTTTCCCAAGGGGAATTTCCTCAGAGCGCAATATATAGGCTCAGACATTGGCTTCTACACAAACTGTTGTGTCCACATAACTTTCTGACCCTTTTGAGAAAGTTTATGAATCCGTTTTGGCACCGTGCAGCAGCCAAACAGGCCCACCGGTTCCCAACACTGGTATTCACCTCGGAATTCTCTCCCTTTGATCTGATGTAGGTTCTAGTTTCGTAACGTCTTCCTCTACTCCCTGTTTACCGTCCGTATACTTGGCCATTACATCATCTCCGGGCTTCACTGAGCACAACCCTGTGTGTGTGTGTGTGTGTGTGTGTGTGTGTGTGTGTGTGTGTGTGTGTGTGTGTGTGTGTGTGTGTGTGTGTGTGTGTGTGTGTGTGTGTGTGTGTGTGTGTGTGCGTGCGTGCGTGCGTGCGTGCGTGCGTGCGTGTGTGTGTGTGTGCGTGCGTATGTGTCCCTCCCCTGGTCTGCAGTATCACAGGGGGGGAACAAAAGAACCAAAAGCGTCCCATCACTCCATGCCCCCGGATAGTGTTACATGGTGTGTCGTGCCAAAACACAAGGGCATAGAACAGGAAGTCTATGAGAATCAAAAGACACCGAGGAGGGTAACAAACAAGGGGACTACCTTTGTACACTCTGACAGGAAGGTAGTGTGTAAAACAGGGGAGATTTGGGACTGGAAATATTCTAACCTGAAAAAAAAAAAAATGCCAATCCCCCTGAAAACTTGGCATTTCGTCAATGACCTTCTTCCACTCCACATCAACACACACAAAACAAGTGACATCCTCTCTGTCGAGAGGCCAGGAAGATTTATATTGGGGAGAAAAGCAAGTAGGGTGACATTTTGAACCTTGGAGGATGATTGAGGCATTGAAAGGAAATATGATAAGGTATGCCTGTGGAATGTCTTTGAGAGTTGGCGCCTGGATCTGTTACTCATTTTGCATCCCAAACAGCACCCTATTCCCTATATAGTGCACTACTTTTGACCAGGGCCCATAGGGTTCTGGTCAAAAGTAGTGCACTATGTAGGGAATAGGGTGCCATTTGGGACACATCCCTCCGGATTCCTAAATGTAGTTGTTGAACTCTGACTGCACTGGGCTGTGCATCCCTGATAATTAAGTGTTTGGTTGAAGCATTTAAACAAAATACTTATGCAAACCTCAAAGTATGTCACACATTATCGGGTTTTTGTGACACTGACACACTAATTGGATCAAAGAGTGGAACTACATACTTGCAGGGCCAGTAGAGCCAATTCACAGTAAAAGTCCAGTTCACAGTAAAAACAATGTCTCTTTCCCTGTCTATGTCTTCAATCTTTAGATCATGTCAACATCTAAGAGATTTTAGGCACTTAATACTGACCTTTACATTTTTGGAGTTAGTGAAGACATTTTGTGGCTGTAAACATAGAGTATATCGTACTACCCAGATATTACTATGTACATATTGAGTAATACAATTACTAACTTCTGCATCTGGTTGCAGGTGGACTGTATCTAGAGGAGACTTTTGGAGAAGAGACTGCGGACCAACATACTGCCAGTGGTGAGTACCTGTTTACAAGTGATGCATCAAATCATCACAGATACAATTGGTGATACTGGCTAAAAAAGGCCAGTGACCAAGTCCCCATAGGACACCAATCCTGACATCACACACACATTTTCAAACACTGGCTCTTGCACTGGATTACATGGACACACACACACAGACACACACACAGACACACACACACACACACTCAACACACACGCTCTAGAGTCCGAGCCAATCACTTCCCAGAAAGACACAATACAAAGAGAGGCATGACCACACACACACACACACACACACACACACACACACACACACACACACACACACAGTCTTGTATAACTAACCTTGTGGGGACACACAATTCAGACCCATTCAAAATCCTATTTTCCCTAACCCTAACCCTAAACCTAATCCTAGCTCCTAACTCTAACCCTAAAAGCAACCCTAGCTCCTAACCCTAACCCTAAAAGCAACCCTAGCTCCTAACCTTAACCCTAAAAGCAACCCTAGCTCCTAACCCTAAGCCTAATTCTAACCCTAACACTCATTCTAACATGCTGACCACACCACTCATGTCGTGTGTGCTCGAGTTGCAAAATAAAATAAATGTACACATACATGTTATTCAATCATTGCATCCACACCGCTCGTGTGTGTCAATGAGTGTCGGCGTAGCCAGGCGCTAAAATAGAACTTGGTTCTATTTGTGATGCTTGACACGCTGCAAGTCCTGCCTCTCCCATCTCCTCATTGGTATGTAGGAGCATACACCCATGTGGGTGATTGAAAGATGAACTGAGGTCCACACTCCAGTGGGATGGAGGGATATCTTCAAGCACCAACTTACCATCCTGAGACAAGGCTGAGTATAGCCCACAAAGATCTCCGCTACGGCACAACCCAAAGGGGGGCGCCAACCCAGACAGGAAGATCACGTCAGTGACTCAACCCACTCAAGTGAAGCACCCCTCCTAGGGACGGCATGGAAGAGCACCAGTAAGCCAGTGACTCAGCCTTTGTAATAGGGTTAGAGGCTAAGAATCCCAGTGAAGAGAGGGGAACCGGCCAGGCAGAGACAGCAAGGTCGTTTCGTTGCTCCAGAGCCTTTCCTTTAGAGATGAACGTACTTTGGTGTGAACCGTGCAAATCAATCCCAGAACAACAGCAAAGGACCTTGTGAAGATGCTGGAGGAAACAGATACAAAGTATCTATATCTACAGTAAAAACGAGTCCTATATCGACATAACGGGAAAGGCCGCTCAGCAAGGAAAAAGCCACTGCTCCAAAACCACCATAAAAAAGCTAGACTACGGTTTGCAACTGCACATGGGGACAAAGATCGTACTTTTTGGAAGAAATGTCCTCTGGTCTGATGAAACAAAAATAGAACTGTTTTGCCACAATGACCATCGTTATGTTTGGAGGAAAAGGGGGATGCTTGCAAGCCGAAGAACACCATCCCAACCGTGAAGCAGCATCTTGTTGTGGGGGTGCTTTGCTGCAGGAGGGCCTGGTGCATTTCACAAAATAGATGGCATCATGAGGGAGGAAAATTATGTTTATATATTGAAGCAACATCTCAAGACATCAGTCAGGAAGTTAAAGCTTGGTCGTAAATGGGTCTTCCAAATGGACAATGACCCCAAGCATACTTCCAAAGTTGTGGCAAAATGGCTTAAGGACAACAAAGTCAAGGTATTGGAGTGGCCATCACAATGCCCTGACCTCAATCCTATAGAAGATTTGTGGGCAGAACTGAAAAAGAGTGCGCGAGCACGGAGGCCTATAAACCTGACTCAGTTACACCAGCTCTGTCAGGAGGAATGGGCCAAAATTCACCCAACATATTGTTGGAAGCTGGTGGAAGGCTACCCGAAACGTTTGACCCAAGTTAAACCATTTAAAAGGCAATGCTACCAAATACTAATTGAATGTATGTAAACTTCTCACCCACTGGGAATGTGATGAAATAAATAAAATATGAAATAAATCATTCTCTCTACTATTATTCTGACATTTCACATTCTTAAAATAAAGTGGTGATCCTAATTGACCTAAGTAAGACAGGTAATTTCTTACTAGGATTAAATGTCAGAAATTGTGAAAAACTGATTTGAAATGTATTTGGCTAAGGTGTATGTAAACTTCCGACTTCAACTGTACATGTTTAATTATTTTATACCGGTTCCAAAATGAATATAGTTGGTTCAGAGTTCGTTTTGATATTTCAACCTGCGTATCCTGATTGCATCTGGTGTGGGTGGACAAAATCAACAGGCGCTAGATTGCACACCCGCGGACGCACGAGCATGAGCAGCCTGGTGAACATGTAAACCCCCTACATAGTATAAACGGGGTGAACAAATTACAGTATTGACTTATTTGAACCCAGAGTGAGTATTTTCAACATTATGAGTCAATGAGCTCTAGTGTCTGAATTAAATCGGAGTGTACAATTATGCAGTCATTGCAGTGTAACATTTTGAGTCAAATTAACTAAAAGGTGACACTACCTGTATAGTAACTTTAACACTATGTAGACTGGGACCAAATGTTATTTGAAAGTGTTGAATAAAACTCTATAGGAGCTAAATTAACACTTTTATTTTCACTGTGTAGAAATAGCATATAACCTTGTGGGTACTAACAAATTGTCCCCAGTTGGTCAGTTTTATGTTTGTTTACTATTCTTAAGTCCCCACTAGTATAGTTAAACGTCAGCAGTCTTCACGCACACACACACGCACACACGCACACACACACACACACACACACACACACACACACACAACACTACAGCTGCCGTGGGGCGCTAAAGTGAGTTGGCCCAGTGTGATTGAAGGTCCAGCTGGTGGCCACCCTTTTGATCTTCTCCCTTTCATGAGAAAGACAAACAGCATCTCGTCGTCACTCACGCTGGCTGATTGATACATACACACACACACACACACTAATGGACGTCCTTTCTCACTGTAATCACTCAGCTAATGACCCGATTGAACTCTGAATGGAGCCTGACGAGGATGGTGAGAACAGAAGGCGGAGTCAGAGGGAGAAAGGGCCCAGCGACGGATCAGAAGGGAGAATTTAGGGGGGACGGGATAGGGGAAGGGAGATCAGGGGGAGTGACCATGAACTTGGTTGGGAAAATGTTAGCCTGGATTTAAAACAAAGGATTCTGTTTCACATTTTCTTTTGTTTCACTGTTTGAAATAAGTATTTATCTTGCCATGGTTGCACAGGGTAGAGGTTAGCCTGAGTCTTGGGCCCAAATCAGTGTATCCTCGTGGTCCATTCCATCAACAAAGTGTTTCCCTTTATCACAACAGAAGAGTAGTCCTACAGACTGGCCAATAGCTCTACCTATAGCTCGTCATGATTTATGAGGTAATCGCCACCCTGGTGTTTGAAATAGAGACTCAAAACTATTGGCTTTTAAAAAAAAGTAATTGTGGGTATTTTTCCCCTTTAGGCAAACAAGATAGTAAGACTGACAACAATGCTAGTGGAACAAGAGGGAGAGGAATGCTCAGCCGGATCCGAGCTTCCTGGGTATCCGCCTCCCTGGAGGCCATTGTGGGGCCTCTTGTTCCCTTGTGCCTCGTGCATTTCCAATGCATTTGTATTCCACTGGGTTTTGATGGAAGTCACTTCCCACTGCCCGTGCCCATACTTGATCGTTGACCGAAAAATCACAAACGTTCTTATCCGCTTCTCAGCAGATGTTTTTTGTTCTCATTGGAAGTCGGCCTTTATGAAACATTTAGTTTGGTTTGAAGCGTGAGGATTGTCCCAGTGTAAAAAGTTCACAGACAAGAAGGACAAGAGGGAAGGCCCTTTTAGAGTGGCTGGTGTCATATTCCTTGTGCCACAGGGGTCGAAGGGCTTGAGTTGGTCCGGGATGTTAGAAATAAGTTCTCTAAAAGGGTTATCCCGCTGTCCCCATAGGACAACCCTTTTAGGTTCCATGTAGAACCCTCTGTGGAAAAGGTTCTATATGGAACCCAAACGTGTTCTACCTGGAACCAAAAACAGGGTTCTTCAAAGGGTTCTCCTATGTGGACAGCCAAAGAGCCCTTTTAGGTTCTAGATAGCACCCTTTTTTTAGAGTGTATGTATTTTTTAACCTTATATTACTGTCGTGTAAAATTGGGGGCAGGTGTGTGTGTGTGTGTGTGTGTGTGTGTGTGTGTGTGTGTGTGTGTGTGTGTGTGTGTGTGTGTGTGTGTGTGTGTGTGTGTGTGTGTGTGTGCGTGCGTGCTCATGTATGCGTATGTGTGTGTGTGTGTGTGTGTGTGTGTGTGTGTGTGTGTGTGTGTGTGTGTGTGTATATATATCTGTATATGTGTGTGTGTGCGCGAGCGTGTTTCAGAGAAAGATTCGTAGAAAGAGGTCTCTGTTACTGTAATCCCCCCAGTAGCAGAGAGCTGTTAGCCCCATAAACCACAACGTTTGTATGAAATACCAGCGGGAGCAGAAAGGTCAGAGGAGGAAATTAGCAGCTGTCTTTTCCTCTCCTTTCATGTTAGCCGCGGGGCTAATCGCCACCGAGCCATCAGCTCATTTCCACTTGAAAACAAACTCAGCAATGATACCGGGGAGGAGCTGTTTGCTCACATTTAATGGCACCGGATTTGATTCTGAAGGGAGGGGAGGGAACGATCCCCATGTTCTCACTCTCCTGTGCTGTCGCTCCCTCGCTCTCTGTCTTTATTTCCCCCACTCTCTCTTTCTATCTCTCTCCTTGTTCTCTCTCTCTTTCTGTCTCTCTCCTTGTTCTCTCTCTCTTTCTCTCTCTCCTTGTTCTCTCTCTCTTTCTGTCTCTCTCCTTGTTCTCTAGCTCTTTCTGTCTCTCTCCTTGTTCTCTCTCTCTTTCTGTCTCTCTCCTTGTTCTCTCTCTCTTTCTGTCTGTCTCCTTGTTCTCTCTCTCTCTCTTTCTGTCTCTCTCCTTGTTCTCTCTCTCTTTCTGTCTCTCTCCTTGTTCTCTCTCTCTTTTTGTCTCTCTCCTTGTTCTCTCTCTCTTTCTGTCTCTCTCCTTGTTCTCTCTCTCTTTCTGTCTCTCTCCTTGTTCTCTCACTCTTTCTGTCTCTCTCCTTGTTCTCTCTCTCTTTCGGTCTCTCTCCTTGTTCTCTCTCTCTTTCTGTCTCTCTCCTTGTTCTCTCTCTCTTTCGGTCTCTCTCCTTGTTCTCTTGCTCTTTCGGTCTCTCTCCTTGTTCTCTCTCTCTTTCTGTCTCTCTCCTTGTTCTCTCTCTCTTTCTGTCTCTCTCCTTGTTCTCTCTCTCTTTTTGTCTCTCTCCTTGTTCTCTCTCTCTTTCTGTCTCTCTCCTTGTTCTCTCTCTCTTTCTGTCTCTCTCCTTGTTCTCTCTCTATTTCTGTCTCTCTCCTTGTTCTCTCTCTCTTTCTGTCTCTCTCCTTGTTCTCTCACTCTTTCTGTCTCTCTCCTTGTTCTCTCTCTCTTTCGGTCTCTCTCCTTGTTCTCTCTCTCTTTCTGTCTCTCTCCTTGTTCTCTCTCTCTTTCTGTCTCTCTCCTTGTTCTCTTGCTCTTTCTGTCTCTCTCCTTGTTCTCTCTCTCTTTCTGTCTCTCTCCTTGTTCTCTCTCTCTTTCTGTCTCTCTCCTTGTTCTCTCTCTCTTTCTGTCTCTCTCCTTGTTCTCTCTCTCTTTCTGTCTCTCTCCTTGTTCTCTCTCTCTCTTTCTGTCTCTCTCCTTGTTCTCTCTCTCTTTTTGTCTCTCTCCTTGTTCTCTCTCTCTTTCTGTCTCTCTCCTTGTTCTCTCTCTCTTTCTGTCTCTCTCCTTGTTCTCTCACTCTTTCTGTCTCTCTCCTTGTTCTCTCTCTCTTTCGGTCTCTCTCCTTGTTCTCTCTCTCTTTCTGTCTCTCTCCTTGTTCTCTCTCTCTTTCGGTCTCTCTCCTTGTTCTCTCTCTCTTTCTGTCTCTCTCCTTGTTCTCTCTCTCTTTCTGTCTCTCTCCTTGTTCTCTCACTCTTTCTGTCTCTCTCCTTGTTCTCTCTCTCTTTCTGTCTCTCTCCTTGTTCTCTCTCTCTCTTTCTGTCTCTCTCCTTGTTCTCTCTCTCTTTTTGTCTCTCTCCTTGTTCTCTCACTCTTTCGGTCTCTCTCCTTGTTCTCTCTCTCTTTCTGTCTCTCTCCTTGTTCTCTCTCTCTTTCTGTCTCTCTCCTTGTTCTCTCACTCTTTCTGTCTCTCTCCTTGTTCTCTCTCTCTTTCTGTCTCTCTCCTTGTTCTCTCTCTCTCTTTCTGTCTCTCTCCTTGTTCTCTCTCTCTTTTTGTCTCTCTCCTTGTTCTCTCACTCTTTCTGTCTCTCTCCTTGTTCTCTCTCTCTTTCTGTCTCTCTCCTTGTTCTCTCTCTCTTTCTGTCTCTCTCCTTGTTCTCTCACTCTTTCTGTCTCTCTCCTTGTTCTCTCTCTCTTTCTGTCTCTCTCCTTGTTCTCTCTCTCTTTCTGTCTCTCTCCTTGTTCTCTCTCTCTTTCTGTCTCTCTCCTTGTTCTCTCTCTCTTTCGGTCTCTCTCCTTGTTCTCTTGCTCTTTCGGTCTCTCTCCTTGTTCTCTCTCTCTTTCGGTCTCTCTCCTTGTTCTCTCTCTCTTTCTGTCTCTCTCCTTGTTCTCTCACTCTTTCTGTCTCTCTCCTTGTTCTCTCTCTCTTTCTGTCTCTCTCCTTGTTCTCTCACTCTTTCTGTCTCTCTCCTTGTTCTCTCTCTCTTTCTGTCTCTCTCCTTGTTCTCTCTCTCTCTTTCTGTCTCTCTCCTTGTTCTCTCTCTCTTTTTGTCTCTCTCCTTGTTCTCTCACTCTTTCTGTCTCTCTCCTTGTTCTCTCTCTCTTTCTGTCTCTCTCCTTGTTCTCTCTCTCTTTCTGTCTCTCTCCTTGTTCTCTCACTCTTTCTGTCTCTCTCCTTGTTCTCTCTCTCTTTCTGTCTCTCTCCTTGTTCTCTCTCTCTTTCTGTCTCTCTCCTTGTTCTCTCTCTCTTTCTGTCTCTCTCCTTGTTCTCTCTCTCTTTCGGTCTCTCTCCTTGTTCTCTTGCTCTTTCGGTCTCTCTCCTTGTTCTCTCTCTCTTTCGGTCTCTCTCCTTGTTCTCTCTCTCTTTCTGTCTCTCTCCTTGTTCTCTCACTCTTTCTGTCTCTCTCCTTGTTCTCTCTCTCTTTCGGTCTCTCTCCTTGTTCTCTTGCTCTTTCTGTCTCTCTCCTTGTTCTCTCACTCTTTCTGTCTCTCTCCTTGTTCTCTCTCTCTTTCGGTCTCTCTCCTTGTTCTCTTGCTCTTTCGGTCTCTCTCCTTGTTCTCTTGCTCTTTCGGTCTCTCTCCTTGTTCTCTCTCTCTTTCGGTCTCTCTCCTTGTTCTCTCTCTCCTTCTTTCTATCTTTTCCTTTGTTCTCTCTCTATCACCCCATCGCAGGTGCGGGAGGGTAAACATGGGAGCATGCTCCTTTCAAACTGCTCTGTTGACACATCCCAATTCCGTTGGGGACTAACGGTGATTAGTTGTGCTTTGCCTTGGAGGTCTACCAAGTTGAAAGAGGCCACTAGAACGAGTACGGCATGAGTGTTATTGCAACACGGCCGTTTGAACGCTGTTGACCTCAGCAATCAGGAAGCATAATGTACATTTGTTTCTCCATTTTATTCTATGTTCTTCTGCCACCACATAGATGGTGTACTATCGTCAGACTTCTGTACCAAAAATCCTTATTTGCCAAGAGATATATACGGTAGCCACAATAGAGCATGGATCTAATCATCATGAGGTTTACAGTCCTCGTCAAAAGCGAAATGTGTTTTTTTCCCCCCACATCTAATAGCACGATACGAAAGGAATTTGAATGTTTTCCCAGCATGCTTTTCTTTACCCTCTCTCTCTCTGTGGGAATGTTTTCCCTATCTCCTGTCCTACAAGCACAGAGAGAAGCACCGCACCAATGCCTTTGTTGATGTTCCTTGCCTATCTGTGCGCACTGTTTTTGAAACACTGTTTTTGAACCCCCCCCCCCCCTCCCCTATTCACACCTGTGGAAAAGTCTGACACAAAGCAGGGAAGGCAGCAACATCCCACAACACTGGTCTCAGAAGCAAAGCAAAGCTCCCATATTCTCTCTCGTCTTGGACTTTTACCTCAGAAGAAGAGATACTGACGAGATGATAAATAATTTGCAGCTGGCCCTGGCCGAGGTCACAGAAGCCTGCTCTGGCCCTCTCTTCTGTGTCTGTAGCTCCCACAATTCCACTGGATCCACCGAACGTGTATCTACTGTTTAGAAAACACGATAACCTTGTGGGGACAGAATTATTTATATACAGTATGCAGTATAGCAGATGTTTAAATGGAAATCAACTTTGAAAAAAAAAAACTAACTTTAACCGAAGGATTAGCGCAATAGGGTAAGTTAAGGGTATGATTTAAGTTTGGAGTAAGTTCAAGTTTAGGCTAAGTATATCCTATTACCAAGTTAAGAACGGAATAGGGCGTATGTGTATAAAAAAAAAAACGGTCACTGAGATATTTAATAGGTTTACGATTAATACACAGTGGTGTGTTTGACTTTGTCGGAGGAGTCACCAACCCCGTGTAGACATTTGATAGGTGTATGACTATTACACGCTGGTGTACTTGACTTGAATTACGTTTCCGGGGCATTCGACACTGCGTATAGACACTGTAAATATGATAAACATCTCCTCCTATTCGGTGGTCTGGTTAAGGTTTGATGTGGTTACTTCCAGGTAACTTCCCAGCGCAGGACAGCCAACTGTAAACATTGTACTTCTACAGGTGTCGGGGTGTGAGTTTGATTAGGTCAACCTCATTGTTTTAGCTCCCTCTCTTTTTACTCTTGGACCCGAAAAACCTGGGTCTAAATACAATTTGATATCTTTCAAATACATTGTGCGTTTGCTCGTCCGCCTGGAGTGGCAGGATGGGTGGGGTTTGCACTTTTGAGACTATTCTATTGGTTACTTTGTACCAGGCAAGCTCAGTCCAGCACAGATCAAGTATCTGAAATGATTTCCAATAATATTTGAACCCAGGTCTGTGGAGAACCAATGCTTGTGCAGTGGAGTTCAGAATGTACCGTAGCTTGAAATGTAGCCGATGGCGCTGTCCAACTGGAACCTTTTTGTATGGCTCAACATTTGGTACGTTGTCACAGGAGGGCGGTCACGTGTGTTGCGAAGAAGAGGGTAACTGGTTCGAGCCCGGTATGGGGACAGGGGCAGTGGAGGAAGCTAAACTGTTAGCAGCACACTGACGTCCGTTTCACTTGTCACGGCGCCAACCGTCATTGGACACTCATTTGATCAATAGGGACAATTTATTTGCCTGATCGCCTCATTGACTTCCTGTCAGGACTTAGCCTCAGAAGCACAAGACGTGGTTAAACATGGTACTTTGTCACTTTAGCAGAGCGGGCAGAACCCAAATGCTGTTTCTGCTCTTTATGTCCAATCCACTTTTCGTTTCCCTTTCAAGCGGGTCACTTTTCCGTCTCATTTGTCCGATTGTTATAGAAAATGAGTCACTGATTGGTTTGTTTGCGCATAAGTTAACCATGTAGCACCTTTCCACGCTACGTGACCAGCAACCCAACAAGTACTGTTCTAGAGCTGAGGCCTGTGGGTAGCAGCATCCATGCCGGGACTGCATGCTTATTAATACAACAGGGGTCATATTGCTGTAATAGATGGACAGTGGATTTGCAGACACCCTTTTTTCACACAATATGCCCTCTTTAGTATATCAGGATTAAAGGACACACTTTTTTTTAGTTCCTGCTCTAAAAGACACCTCTATGTTTTCAAAAGGACACATGAAGGACACACAGGTGAGACTGCATGGACAGAGAGAAGAAAGAGAATGAGAGAGATAGAGAGATAAAGAGCTAGAGGAGAGAGGGAGAGGAAAGAGACCGAGAACGGAAACGAATGCCTCTGATGACCCCGTACCAGACCAGTCTGCCTCCCTTGGCGCTCCCGGTCCTCCACATCAGAGAGTTTTGGCTATTCAAAGTAGATCAGCATCGGGCCAATAATCTCAGTGATCTTTCCAGGGGCATCTGCTGAATGCTGAAAAGGATGGACCTTTCTCCAGTTCAATTCCATCACCCCCACCAGGAGAGAGGAGGAGGATAAAATGGATGCCATATTGTAGGCACACACACAAAGGTTTCCTTGGCCAAACGGATTAGGCTGAACATCAGACATTGTTTCTATACATTATTAAACTTTTAAGCCACTGCAGAACAGGATTAAAACCCCCAAAAAGAGAGTGGGAGAGAAAGCAATTATTTATCTTTGGTGCCAAAAACCCACCCACATGTCCTACCCACGTATGTACCTGCACAAGGACAACCAGTTTTAATACAACCACCATCAGGTTTCTTTCTGTCATGCCAGATATTGTTCACATGTCCACATGTCGCCCACTCTCAACTTATTTGGAAATTAAAGTTTATTTTCTCAAATTGGCCCTTGAAAGAGAATCCTCTTAACAAACCTTAAGGAGGGTATGAATGGCGGGCTTCTCTAAAAGTTAAGGGTGTTATGCACCATGTCCAACTTCAAAGACCGTCTTAACGCCACACTCTAATTGTATCTTCGTCGAGCTAGCTGCCTCGAACGCCATCTGATTCCGCTGACAACTTCTCTCCTTCTCTCTTCGATCTCTTCCCCCTCCTTCCTTCTCTCTTTTCGTTTATCTGTCATTATGGATGGAAACTCGTGTCTGTTTTTTCTCTTCTTTCACTCTCCCTCACTTTACCCCAAAAGACTGCCACCAAGAGTCCTCATCTCTCTATTCTTCCTTCTTCAGTCTTTCCCTCCTTCCGTCTTTGTCATTATGGATAAACCCCTCTTCTTTTTTCTCTCTTTCACTGTCCTTCACTCTTTACTTCTTCCTTCCATCTATTCCTCTTTCTCACTTTCCATCTATCCATCATGATGTCTGTCTGTCTGTCTGTCTGTCTGTCTGTCTGTCTGTCTGTCTGTCTGTCTGTCTGTCTGTCTGTCTGTCTGTCTGTCTGTGTCAACTCGGGCACGAGCCATAACATATTTATCTTCCATAGGTGTTGACATCACCCCCCCCCCCAAAAAAAGCAACAGTTTAGGTGTTTCTTTCTCTTTTTCACTCTTGTGGCCCTATATAAACAGACGTTCACGCTCTTCTACATATGGGCTTTCGTTTTCCATTGTCCTCCAGATATTACTCCTCGGTCAGGCTCGAGATAAAGGGATAATCACTTCAAAGGGAGCCAGCAGAGAGTAACCCCCCCAGCTGAAGTGGACAATGAGCTAATTGAGAGGGGAACCGATCACAGAGCCTGTTCAAAGGGAAGCCTGGGCCACGCCCCTTTCTGATACACTTAATTTTATTAGTGTTTACGGGGAGGCTTCAACCAGAGTTATCACTCCTCCAACTGCCACACTCTTTAAACTAGCAATATCGGGGGTTATTTATAATGACCCCCCCCCCCCCCCTCTCTCTCTCTCTGTTGTTGTCTGTTCTTTTGGGGCTAGGGTGTATGGGGTGTAGGAATAAGAAGGATGACATGAATTTATTGTTGTGCAATTTATTGTCGTAACTGTTCATTAACATGCAATGTCGGTTAACACCTGGCAAGAAGTTTTCACATTTTATTGCAGCTCGAAGAAACATATAGCCTACAGCTTGACTTGTACCACTTGCAACCTTAGAGTATGCCTGAATAGTAAACAGTGGTGGAAAGAGTGTTCAATTGTCATATTTGATTCAAAGTAAAGATACCTTTCCTGAAAAATACTACTTGAGTAAAAGTCTAAAAGTATTTGGTTTTAAATTTACTTAAGTTTCGATGGTAAATGCAATTGCTCAAATATACTTAACTATCAAAAGTACAAGTAAAAGTGTAAACAATTTCTTATTCCTAATATTAAGCCAACCAGACGGCACAATTCTCTTGTTTTGACTTATTTATGGATAGCCAGAGGCACACGCCAACACTCAGACATAATTTACAAATAAAGCAAGAGTGTTTAGTCTGCCAGATCAGAGGCAGTAGGGATGACCAGGGATGTTCTCTTGATCATTTTCCTGTCCTGCTAAGCATTCAAAATGTAACGAGTACTTTTGGGTGTCCGGGAAAATTGAGTAAAAGTTGTCAAAAAATATGAATAGTAAAGTAAAGTACAGATACTCAACTACTTAAGTAGTACTTTCAAGTATGTTTTACTTAACCTCTTAGTTAAGTACTTTCGCCAGTGCTAGTAAACCTCTGTTGGTTGTTAGCTACTGTTTTCCATACAGACAGTATGAGCTCTTTCTGTAGGCCTAAATACTAATTTCCTATTTTGAGTACCACCTGTATTTACACCGGTGAAGAACTTTCCTTATGTTGTTCAATTCAACACCTAATTAGAGGCATTATTTCCAGTCTGTGGTGGTGCAGCAGTTGCTTTTAATTTGACACCGTAGCACGGGGCCTCAATTGGCCCCTGGGTCACCCCGTTTTATTGGGGCTTAATAGCAAGACGGTGGTGGTCTCATCCTGTATTGTGCTTTTAAAGCATTGGGGTCTTCCTGTGAAATGGTTAGGGCCCCTACAAAGGGGTCAGGGTAGGGTCAACATTAAAAAAAAGGGCCACTGCCCCTTTCACAGCACCCTCCTTGGCTGCCACAGCTAGATAGTAGTGTGGGGCTGTGGGCACTGAGTGGTCAACTGGTGCGGTCACATGGTCCTACAATGCAGTATGTCGAGTCCTATTTCTGTTCAATCATTCCAATATTTTGGTTCACACATGCTTAAGTTAATAAATGGATATTTTTAAAACAATGCCCCCATTGAGAAGTATTGAGAGAAGAAACAGACTAAAGAATGATACTCGCAAAATGTGCTTGAGCATCTTGGTTTTTCAGTTCTAGCAAGTTCTGTCTGTAGTGCCAACTACAGTCAGGTCCAACATTATTGGCACCCTTCATGAAGATGAGAAAAAAGATTTGATCAAATAAAGAATACAAATACTGAGCTTGATTTGATATTGTATGCAAAAAACAATGGGAAAATCATATTATTATATACTAATACAATTACGTAGAGAAATAGATCTAAAAAAGACACAGTGCATTCGGAAAGAATTCAGACCCCTTGACTTTTTCCACATTTTGTTAAGTAACAGCCTTATTCTAAAATTGATCAAATTATTATTTTCCCTCATCAATCTACACACAATACCCCATAATGACAAATCGAAAACGGCTTTTTAGACATTTTTGCAAAGGTATTAACATTTTAAAAACTAGAAATACCTTATTTACATTAGTATTCAGACCTTTTGCTATGAGACTCGAAATTGAGCTCAGGTTAATCCTGTTTCCATTGATCATCCTTGAGATGTTTCTACAACTTTATTGAAGTCCACCTGTGGTTATTTAATTGGACATCATTTGGGAAGGCACACAACTGTCTATATAAGCTCCCACAGTTGACAGGATTGTGTCGAGGCACAGATCTGGGAAAGGGTCAAAAAAATGTCTGCAGCATTGAAGGTCCCCAAGAACAGTGGCCTCCATCATTCTTAAATGGAACAAGTTTGGAACCACCAAGACTCATCCTAGAGCTGGTCGCCGAAACAAACTGAGCAGTCAAGGGAGAAGGGCCTTGGTCAGGGAGGTGACCAAGGGCCCGATAGTCACTCTGTCAGAGCTTCAGAGTTCCGCTGTGGAGATGGGAGAACCTTCCAGAAGGACAACATCTCTGCAGCACTCCACTAATCAGGCCTTTGTGGTAGAGTGGCCAGACGGAAGCCACTCCTCAGTAAAAGGCACATGAAAGCCCACTTGCAGTTTACCAAAAGGCACATAAAGGACTCCCAGACCATGAGAAACAAGATTCTCTGGTCTGATGAAACCAAGATTGAACTCTTTGGCCTGAATGCCAAGCGTCACATCTGGAGGAAACCTGGCACCATCCCTACAGTGAAGCATGGTGGTGGCAGCATCATGCTGTGGGGATGTTGTTCAGCAGCAGGGATTGGGAGACTAGACAGGATGGAGGGAAAGATGAACAGAGCAAAGTAAAGCGATACTTCATGAAAACCTGCTCCAGAGCGCTCAGGACCACAGACTGGTGTGAAGGTTCACCTCCCAGCAGGACAACGACCCTAAGCACACAGCCAAGACAATGCAGGAGTGGCTTCGGGACAAGTCTCTGAATGTCCCTGAGTAGCCCAGCCAGAGCCCGGACTTGAACCCGATCGAACATCTTTGGAGAGACCTGAAAATAGCTGTGCAGCACGCTCCCCATCCAACTTGACAGAGCTTGATAGGATCTGCAGATAAAAATGGGAGTAACTCCCCAAATACAGGTGTGCCAATCTTGTAGCATCATGCCCCAAGAAGACTCAAGGCTGTAATCGCTGCAAAAGGTGCTTCAACAAAGTACTGAGTAAAGGGTCTGAATACTTACAGTATGTAAATGTCCTATTTCAGTCATTATGGGGTATTGTGTGTAGGTTGATGAGGGGGGAAACAAACTATTGAATCAATTTTAGAATAAGGCTGTAACATAACAAAATGTGGAAAAAGTCAAAGGGTCTGAATACTTTCCAAATTCACTGTAGGTTTCAAAATGATTGGCACCCCTGTTCTCAATACTCCAGCACTCTTCCCTTGTGAGGATAACGGCATTTAGCCTTTTCTAAAAATGTTTTATGAGATTGTAGAACACATTGGGGAGGGACCATTACTTGATACAGAATCTTTCCAGATCTTTGATATCCTTCGCCTGAGCTTATGGACAGCCCTCTTCAATTCAAACCACAGGTTTTCAATGGGGTTCAAATCCAGAGACTGAGATGGCCATTGCAAAATGTTGATATTGTGGTCAATTAACCATTTATTTGTGGGTTTTGTGTGATGTGCTAAACGTCCTGGTACTTGGTAAAGTTTATGATGCTCTTGAACTTCACAAGAGCACCAAGACCAGTGGAAGCCAAATAGTCCCATAATATCTAAGATCCACCACCATATTTTACAGTAGGCATGAGGTACAGTATCCGCATTTGCTTCCGTTTTTCAAAGCCAGACCCACTAGTGTGTGTGGCCTCATACCTACTGTAAAATATGGTGGTGGATATTTGATGGTATGGGTCCATTTGGCTTCCGCTGATCCTGGGGCCCTTGTTAAGGTCAATGGCATCATGAACTTTACAAAATATCTTTATCTGTGCAATTGTATGAGTACAAAACAATATCATTTCCCCAGAAAATGTACAGTAGCATACAATTTAGCTCAGTATTGGAATGATTTATTGTATAGTCTTTTTTTGCTCATCTTTATATGTACATGCCGTAGGAACACAGTCGATCATCAAATTCATTACATGCAACTTGGGACAATTTCTCCATGTCAGCAGAAAATCCCACAGCAATCTTTATTCAGAGAGGCATGGTATATAATTTAATTTGACTGAAGTTAAGCATCTCATCCTACAAGTCAAGTATCCCACTTAAAGAATATACTCCTCTTCAGAAAACCCCTCTCTATCTCAATCCTCCTTTCATTACTGCCGCTGGAGAAGCCACTGGCCGATAACGATGCGGCTTACATGTTTCAAATATCACATTGACTTAAATTTAGACTCACAGATCACTGAGTTGGTGCTTTTCACTTCACAGTGTCTGCCAACGACCTCATTTTGCGTTCCATCGCCCAGACAAGACTGTAGGCACATCCCATTTAGAAGTGATGGAAACCATTGTGTGTTTTGGGCCTGGGTTGTTTGTTTTACAGAGCTCTCTCTCGCATAAACAGTGGCAGTAGATGACCTCCTATGACATTCATCCAGACCAAGCAATGTGGCTATTGTTGTTGGGTTTGAGGAAATATGATAGGCAAAACACTTTCTGGTCATTTCTGGACAATATTTCTGTAATTCTATTCATTTAATGAACCCATTTAGAGGACCCTGATTGGCTCAGGAGCACCCCTAGAGGCTACAGTTCCGTACAGCTCCTTTATTAACACAGTGGCTGTACTGACTTTGCTACTAAACTTGCACAGATACTAAACCTGCACAGAGCTGAAGGTTTAGTATCAACGGTGGAAAATAGTATGGGGGGCAGACTGTGGGGGGCAGACGGCCCAAAAGGTAAGCGCTTCAATTCAAAATGTCCACATGCAAAATTAAATTCTGCTGCAGAGGACAAATTGCTATGGAAATGCTTGGACATTACATCCTGACTCAACATAGAAAAAGTGACCCTCATCTACAGTGCTTTAGCCTCAAGCATCTGTGTGGGGTATGGAACTAAATACATTTTAGAAGGTCTATACATTCCTCTGTATAGGAGTGACTGGACCAAGTTGAGATGTGATTGTGATAGGAGAAGTAGGGGTTATAGATATTTATATTGGGACCTGACATGGCCAGCTGTCACAACGTATGCAAATTAGGTGTACTATAGAACCTATAACCTATAGAATGCATGATTGTACAGACTAATGAGCGTCAATGGACGAGTAATATTTGAGTAATAGTATGTTAGTTCTCCTCTCCTGCGCCATGATTCAAGTGTTGTGTGGCTGAATTCTCTTGTATAATTATATTTTTTCCTTCAACATCAAAGGGACAATATAGTCTTTGAAGTACCATGGGATAGGATCACTGTCTAAACCTTCCTTTAAGATGCCTTCACATTGACATTAGTGAAAGTCATCTGAATTAAAAGCCCAGGAAGCATGTCTTGTCTGTCTTCCATAGCCAATTTCAGCTAATGTCATAGTAGGCTATGGATTCTCCGTGTGTGGGAATTTACATGTATGTTATGCTGGTTCCTGAATAGATATGCTAATACAAACAAAATGTGTTGAATTATTTGTCAGTATCATCACAGTGTCTCAATGAAAATATTGAAATATATTGCTCAACAACTACCTTGTGATTATTTGATATATTATGATTATTATTTGACATAATATGATATATTATATTATATTCCTTTGGCATTTTAATGGCAAAAAAAAAAAAACATTTGCTTTTGAGAAATCCAAGTGAAATGCAGGCAACTTTGTTTACATAAACGGTTTACAGGAATTTACATGCATTTTGCATTATTGTCTACCATGCAGAAACCAGGAGGTTAAAATACCAAATATTTAGGAAAGGAGGCATGTCTCTTTAAAGTGTATGTAGCAACAGAAGGAGTGCAGGGATAATGCTATTGGGGCGGTAGATCACTTACTTCAGACGTTCCAAAGCCTCGGGGAGTTGGTTCGAGATTGCCAGTCTTTGATAAGGTCCTTACAACCTCACAACTTTGTCGTTCCAGAAAACCTACTGACAGCTTTCTAAATACCACCGACTATTATTCAATCGTGTGTTTTGGGATCTATATATTGACTCAAGCGTCTGGCGATGTCATTCAGTGAATTTGATTTGCTTCTATGTTTTTTTTTTTTTGTTATCGGAAAGATGTTTAGATGTTTTTTATGTATCTTCCGGGACCAGGCCGGCGGTTCTTTACTTTGATGTCCACTGTTAAACAGTCAGCCGGTTCGTTTTGAAATAGCCTAGAGGAGATCTGCTGCTTGCTATGACTGCTTGAAACAGTACCTGGGGAAGGGGAAACGAGCTTTCATTTCAGGGTTGCATTTTATGTTCATCTTCTTTCTGAGATAAAAATCAGAGCGGAGTAGACTAACCCCAGCAATCTGGTTGCGTTATTGTAATAATTTCTGGGGTTGTTACTTTGTTTCTGTGTGAACCATTTCTGAGCAGACGGGAAAGGACTCGTGTGCATCGATGGTAAGTTGCAAGAATGCTGTTCTGCAACCTTAACCAAGCCCCCCCCCCCCCCCCCACCTCTCTTGGTCGCTTTGATGTGTTTCTGCAATGCTTTGAAGTTGAGAAATGTAGGCTACACTTGTTGTTTGTGGGCGAGAAAATACCGTAGAATGGCTAAGTAAGGCCACTCTGAGACCGGGGATCAATGCTTTCGTGATTGTGACGGCTGTAGAAGAGACTAATATTGGTTGATGTAGTCGACCGTAGTCTGAAAGAAGGGGAAAAGTGGGATGTAAATTCGGCAAGGTCCCCCCTTCTCCCGCCTCCTCGAAATGTCGACCCCCCCTCTCTGATCTACATAGAAGCAGTGCCAGCGTACTTTGGGGTCAGTTGTTGAATGGGACAGGGTACATTAGACTATTCCTATTGCATCAAGGAGTAAATCTAGTCCACCGTCGGATTACCACCGTTTCCATCGAACTTTTTGTTGGATCTATATATACCACTAAAGAGGACGGGGCAAAAGCAAATGGGAATAGCTTTTTCTTCACTTTCTGCTGGACTCGGGTTTCGTTTTACAATGGTATGTGATGTGGCGAGCTGTTTTCTTTTCGTATAGCACGATGTTCATTTCTGAGTAGTTGGGACACATTGGTTGTTTATGCAAATCCTGCAAACAGATTTAAGCGCTAGTAGAGATGTGACAATGTAACGTTGTTTTTATTGCGCAAAATAGTTTAGTGTAGCGTGGGTTTATGGCAAATTTGGGACAATATTGACAGTTCTACTTGAAAATGACGTAAAGTACTTAATCAAAAAACTAGTCGCCTAGTAATATTTTATTGTGCAGGGTAATCATGTCGCGTTGTTCAGACACGTTGCCTAGTGCTCGCTGCCGCGATTATGTGTTGTAGCCTACATGTCAGCTGACATTTAGTGGGCTAGCTTCAAATGATTTCAGGAATTATAAACTACTGTTTGTTGATCGTGGTCATTGTACGGGGGGCTCTTACCCTCATCATTATAGGAACCTTAGGCCATTGTGGCGCATAGGATGTGTTTTCACTGTCTTGGATGGCTGGCTGTGTGATGTGCAACACTGGATGTATGAGGACAAGTGGTTCGTGGGAACGCAATCCTTATGCATAATGCAGGTAACAGCATCGGAAGCACATTTAGACTGATAATTCATTTGAAATGAAAGCGGTTTCAGGTGATCGTTTTGATATGCGTAAAATATATTTCTGGTGCGTACTTGGTGAGGAGTATTGGCGATGTGAAACGATTGTTGTTGTCAACGGTCGTTTGACGTGACAAATCGATGCAGACTGTAAATATAGGTTGCTAAACCCCCATTTAGATTATAAATAGATTGATGAGACTAAACCTTTCATTTGTCTTTCTTTGCAAACCGGCGGGGATCTGAAAGGGACTGTTTACTTCATGTCTCCCTTTGAAGTTAGCTGGATCTGGCTTTGATTAGATCAACACTTTCTGTTTCAGAGTGAAAAGGAGCAGAGAAGCTCCCCCGCGGATTTAAGAGAGTGAGGAGGATTACAGTGGAGCTCATAGCAGGCACAACGGTACACACGGCAACCGGAGCTGGAGCCATGAGCAGAGCGCTTACAGACCATATCAGCAGTAGCTTCCGAGAAGATGCTCCCCGTCCCCCGGTGCCGGGGGAGGAGGGAGAGGCGTCATGCCATACTCCCAGCAAACATGCCAAAATGAGAGCCCAAAATAAGGCTAAAGCTGTCACCGTCGCGTCTCCCTGCTCCACGCCGAGGAGGAACGAGGATGGACTCGGGGAACCTGAGGGTAGCGCGTCGCCGGATTCACCCCTCGCCCGGTGGACCAAGTCGTTGCATTTTCTCCTTGGTGACCAAGACGGTGCTCACCTGTTCAGGACCTTTCTGGAGCGGGAGAAATGCGTGGACACTTTGGACTTTTGGTTCGCCTGCAACGGTTTTAGGCAAATGGACCTCAATGATACCAAAACGCTGCGAGTTGCCAAAGCTATTTTCAAGCGGTACATTGAAAACAACAGCATTGTTGCCAAGCAGTTGAAACCTGCCACTAAAACCTACATAAGGGATAGTATTAAGAAGCAACAGATAGACTCTGCGATGTTTGACCAAGCACAAACGGAAATTCAGTCAACCATGGAGGAGAATGCGTACCAGATGTTTTTAACTTCCGACATATACCTTGAATATGTGCACACGGGGTGCGAGAACACGGCTTATGCCAACCATAATGGTCTCGGGAGCCTCAAGTTGATGTGCGGATTTCTGCCACCTCTCATTGAGGAAGAGGAGTGGAGATGTGACTTGAAGGCGAAAACGTTAGCCTCTGTGGTTGGACTATCTGCCAATGCGCTACGGGCCACTGCTTCCATTCGGACTGCGGCGGAAGTGCTGGAGAATGGGTACAGGTAAGAAAATGCCTTAATTGAATTGATTATGTTGACTGTCTATCGAGTAATTGAATTCTTCGTTTTTATTATGACTGTTTATCAACAGGCTTATGTCGAATAGAGATCCTAAGGTTACTTAAGTGTTTAGTGTTAGTGGATTAATTAGTTATTGAGCGTGTTGTCTGGTAGGTAATAGCATATAACTTGCATATAATTCAGTTATTAACGTGTTGTAAAGAGCAGATATGCATTTGAACTAGTTACTGCCCAGCTATGGTAATACAACGTTTTTTCCCCCCCCTCAAATTCCATTATGAGATCAAAGATGCTTAATGGACAGAAAAAAATGTGGAAGTTTGAAACATGTCTGTTTCTCCTCTCTGCCCTGCTGTTAGTCAGGGGGTGCAAAACATCAACGGATCTGGTCTTTCCTGTCAAGTAAATGGTGTATTGCAGTCAGCCCTTTGTTGGCTTGCTCAAGTTTCCTGTGCTTTGAAATTTCTCCTCCAGTAGAGGCATGAATTCAGACACTAAGCCTGCCTGGCTGGCTGTTGCAGCTAGTACATGAAACTAGTGATTCCATTGTGAAGTTATGCAATATTTCTACATTTTTTTCAGCCTATTATTAAGTAGTCCTATTATTACAGACTAGAATGTAACACACACACGCACACACACACACACACACACACACACACACAGAGAGCAAGAGAGTGGGTGAGTAATGCCCAGAAGAGATATTGGCCTCTTTGGTCCCGAGATCAAAGACATTGTTTCTGGAAAGCATTTTTGGGTTAGTTTCTTTTAAGATCTCGTTTTAAGATATTGTCCAACAGCTGCAAACTCTTCCAAGTCAGGAACATTGTGAGAGTGTGAATTTGTATGCATGAGTGTGCATCAAAGAGAGCCATACACTCAAAAAAATGTCTCTCTGAACTGTTCCCCTAGTTTGTCCATACAATAAAAACAACATCTGGACACAATTATCACAGAGTGGTTAGAGAGGGTCCTGTTCCTTTCGGTGTCCATGGGAGAGGAGAGAACAAAAAGTGATTTTGAAAAAGGGGAAGTTTTCAAGGAAACACATTTGTCCTCTTAAACGAATCAGCAATGCTGTGAAGCAAGAGACGGAGAAATGTTTGTTGAGAGGAGGGGAAAAGTGTATGATAGTTTCACGACAAGTTTTACATGACTCGCATTTTCCTCTTTAATTCATATTCAACTTTCATGCTAAAATGGTGTGCCAGGTAATTTGACCAGAGTTTTGCAGTGGGTTATGGGTTGACCGTCAGGAATATTAGCTCCTATGGCATGATACCTCGACACGCCACAGCTAGCGATCAGGCTTGGGGACAAGTGTTGCTGTGGCAGATATGATGTTCAGACGGGGGCCATGTTGGGTTGGGAACTGATAGGGGGGACTCGGGTTGTTGACATGAGGGCACCTCCTCAGCTTCCTGGTGTGATCCGCACATTCTTGTGTTTCGCTGAAGAAAAGGGATAGCCCCCACCCTTCCCTCTTCTCTCTTCCCCACCCTTTCCCCTCTCATCTCTTCTTTCCCCTGCACCTCACCAACTGTTTAGGTCAACACATTTCCATCTGAAACATGTGGAACTAATTTCGCTACTGCACTCAGATTCAATCCCCCCCCCCCTTTCAGAAATGTAGCCACTCTCCTCCGAAAATGAAAAAACATAGCCGGGCGCAATGTCCATCCCCCGTTCTCCCTTTCGCTTGTGGTGTCTTTTCCTCGTCCTTTCTACCCACTGCGTTTATCTCGTCTTTTAGAGGGATCCCTCTGACAGAGCCTAAGCATGTGCTTTGGAGGGAGACAGAAGCGGGGGAATCATGAAAGAAAGGCAAAAGAGGGGAGGGGAACCGAGAGCCCAGCTGCGCTAAATACCTGACTCTTTGCGCGAACCTCCAAAGGTCAGGCTTGAGCTGGGGCCTACGGCTTTAGTCATCCTCCCGGGCAGTAGGCATTCTCATAAAGAAAGAGGCCCTCCTTCCCCCTTCCCTCTCTCTCTCTCTCTCTCTTTATTTTGCGCACTCTCTCCCCCTCAAGCTCAAGTTCTCCCCTCCTTCCTCCCGGTCCACCCCCTTCACTAGTGGAACAGGAATGCAACACAGCAGGAGAGAGTAGAAAGAGAGAGAGGGAGAGAGAGAGAGAGACTTTAGAAGGATGGGAGGGGGGGTTCGGTTGTAGGAGAAGAAGGAGGGGGTATGCAGAGGGGCCTGGATTTAAGGAGAGAAGACGTGAGAGGGAGGGAGGGAGGGAGGGGGAAAAAACACTCTAAGAAAAGAGTACACTGCTTCAGAGAGTGGAAAAGTGCGGGAGTAGGGGCCTTGCCCAAACAAAAGGGTAGAGAGATAGTAGGAGAGCAAGGGGAAGTGGCTCTGTTGTCCATTCACATACAGCTGAGCTGCTCACTTCACTCACCCCCTCCCTCCCTCCCTCACCCCCCCTGCCTGCATGATGGGGGAGGGAACATGAAAGGGAGAGAGAGAATTTTTAAAAAGAAAGAGAAAAACTGCTCCTCAGAGACGGTTGTCACATTCCTGAGGCCCCAGAGTCTTGTGAAAGTGACTCTAATTATTCAAATCTGTTGGAACTCGGACTCTAAACACTTCAAAACAAACTTCAAACTTTTCCTCTAGCTCCAAAGCAAAGACTCTTGCTAAAACATGTACACAAGTCAAAAACACAAACTCCATTTGCACAGCTAATACAGGTTCACCAATGTAAGTCTCTGCACGGCACCGACACTCTTGTTTGAGGGTTTCCGTAAAGAAATGCTGAAATATGTCGTGTGAAAAGGACTGTGTCAAGGGCTTCAAGGACAGTTGCTGTTGTGTTTTGAGCAGGTCACACAGACGCGGAGACGCGGCCTGTCCCTACTTTGTCAACTCGGGCTATGTGTTCGCCCCCGCCACCAGTGCCAACGACAGCGAGATCTCCAGCGACGCCATGACGGACGACTCCATGTCCATGACCGACAGTAGTGTGTAAGTGTTCTCTCAGCATTCCCTTCCGGGGTTTTCTCTCTGGCGTTTCTCACCGTTTGACCTGGGACGGGGGTCAATTCCATGTCAACTCCATGTCCATGTCCAGCCATTCATGAATACCCTTCACGGATACGTATATGCGGGAAACAATTGGGCTAAATATTAAGTTCATCTGGGAAGCAGGCGCTTGTGTTGTGAAACGGAATGGGATGTTTAGGTTTGAATGATTCTTTCAGATTGAGTTCAGGTAATTCTATTAATGTATAAAGCGCCTCTAGGCCTCGGGGGAAGGGGGTGTGTGTGTCTGTGAAAGTCATTATGTTGAAAAATCTTTTGATGTCTATTCTGTTACAGGCTAAACTTCTTCATGGGGGGGGGTGGAGTTGTGGAGTGTTGCCTCAGTTTTCCTCAAAGTAGAATTGTATCCATCCCACCCACCCACCATTCTGCCACAACAGCCTTGATTTTTTTTTTAAAGAAGGGAAAGAGAGGGGGGGGAGGGAGAGAGAGAGGGAAAGAGAGAGAGAGAGAGAGAGAGAGTGAGGGGAAATAGCCATTTGGACCTTAAGACAAACTCATTGAAACATTTTGGCAGCAAATGAAAGGGAGCTTACTCACATGGTGGCGCGGCTTCCTGCTCTGCTACTGGCCCTCTCTCTCTCTCTCTCTCCTGCAGTGCCGCTGCGATCATGTGTCAGCGAGGCTTTCATGGAAGTTACTCATTCCTGAACCCCAGGATAGGGTCAGGAGGGACTCCCACTGCCCAGATTAGGACACCCCCAAAAATCCACCCCCATCCCCCACCCTCTCTCCCCAACCTTCCTCCAACCCCAACCGTCGCCCTATTTCCCTCCACTCCCCTCTCTCCAGTCCCACTCCTCCTGCACTCGGAGCCAATAGCAGGGGAACGGTGAGGGTTTGCCGTTGCAAGGGAGTGAGAAAATAAAGTGCACGGAGGATAAAAGGCTTAACCGAATCGCTTTCAGCCTATTGTTAGCCGAGGGGAGCTTAGAGGGATAAGAGGGGTGGCTGTCTGCTTTGAGAATGACTTGCACAACTGAATAGGAGATCCCCATAAAGTAAGGGCCCGTGAAAGAGTGCACGGTCTGTTTTCTTCTTCTTTGCCCGTGCATCGCCACCACAACCGTCACAAATTGCCTCGGCCATCGCGTAGGGCCTGGCTCGCTGGTGACGGGAGCTGGGGTTGATTAAAAACGCAACAGGGGAGAGGGAGAGAGAGGTGTTTTTGTAAGGAGTTGGGTGTTTGTTTGGTACGTTGTTTTGTTGTGGGGAAGTATCGGTTTTGATACTTGTAAGAAGTGCGCCGCTCGTCAATGTGCATTATTAGCAGTGCTATCTAGGCTCCATCTGGTAACGCCAGTGTAAGTAGAACCCCGAGGCATACAAACCCAGAGTCATTTGACCAAATGATGTATTCATTGGGAAAAAATAGATCCCACTTGAATTCAGTCACGTCTTTTTCCTGCAAACGTCTTCAGGTTAATTATTAAAACATCTTACGTTACAAAGTGTAGCGCCTCGCAATGGCCTGCCCTGCACAGAGTTCTTCGAGCCTTTGACAATCTCATGTCCGCCTGCTCACTCTCGCTCTCTCTCACCCTCTCTCTCTCTCTCTCTCTACCCCTCACCGATTTGTAATAAAAACCACAGCTTCTTCCTCCTCATTGGGGGGAACAATTTGATTAGTGTGTCCTTTTATAGTTTGTTGTAAGGCACACTGCAAATTTGAATCTCATTTCCTGATAAAGAACAAGAGGAGGGGGGGGGCCCAAAAAAAATCTCTCTCTTTTTGCTTATATCTTATTTATGGAGTTACTTGGACGCTAGGGAATGCTGCTGCGCTAACTTCAAACATTACCTTATCTTACAAACCAGCCTTTTGATGTTGCCGAGATCAGAGGCTTGCTGGCGGAACACTTGCCAAATGAAGATGGCAGCGGGTGCATATGTGCATGAGTGTGAGATTTCAAAGAGGCAGCGGAAAAACTAGCGCTTGGGCTAGGTCAGACACTTCTGAGCAACCAAAAAGGCCAGGATAATTGGCCAGGCTTAAATGGCAGCGGACTGGAAAAGCACACATTGGAGGGCGAGAGAGGAAAAATATGTATTTTCTTCCCCCTTGCCACTGCCTAAAGGATGAACTGTCCAGAGGCACTTTTTTTCAGCTACATTATGGCAATCTTTCTTTATGTCAACCCTGCATGTCTTACATCGCTTTAAAGCAAGATCGCTAGCCCCTCGAAGTAGCAGCGTTCTAGGCTTCTCCTCTTAGCCAGCGTTCTCAAGGTAGTCCCGGCTGCCATTTTGAAAAATCAGGCCTTTCCAACGTTGACAAGGACTGATGGGAACTTATCAGTGGGACACTTTTGAACCCCAGCGCCGGGATTTTTAGCATATTCCCCCCCTCTATTGTCCCGGTGTGTTTTTGTTGCCTTGGCTTCAAGGCCCTTCAAGGGCTCCTCTGGTCTTTGATTTGGGCTGTGATGTGCCCACCCTGGGGGAAAGGGGGGGGGGCAGTCAGGGTGGTGCTGTGTTGATCAGCCTTCCCTCAGGGTTCTGTCCACATCGCTAGGCTAATGTCTTTCACGCCGCTAATACAGTGTGGGTATTACTTGGTTCTAAGCAAAGAGAAAGGAAATGTAAATGTTTATATGGAGATAGACATGCAGGGGACATTTTGAGTGACATGCGACTGTGTTTATTGACCCTGTTTCCTACCTGTGTCCCTCCTGGCAGAGATGGGATCCCTCCATACAAGCTGGGCACCAAGAAGCAGCTCCAGCGGGAGATGCACCGCAGCGTCAAGATCAACGGCCTGGTCTCGCTACCCCACTTTCCCGTGAGTCCCGCTTCCTGTTTACTTCCTGTTTCTTGATGTCTGCTGTCTTTATACACAGTGTCTTTATATCTTTAAAACTCCACAAACTTTTCTAAATCCCCGTTTACAACCGGTTCCCTTTCTCCCCGGTGGGAACTGTGTTTTCTTCTCCTTCTTTTTATGATGTTGTGATAGAATACTATATTCTTTCTCCCCCCTCCCCACCTGCTAATTTTCCTATAAAAAGTCAGGGTAAATGAAAGGAGGGATTTGCATATCACTTATTTTCTCTCCTGCTCAACCCCTCCCTTCCTCCCATCCAACAGCTGACATTTTTATAGCTGTCATATATAGACCCCTGTTGCTTTACTTCCTCGTGTTTCACCTCCATAACTTAGTCAAGGATGTTATAAATGCATAATGTAAAAAAAAAACATTGGTAATAATGATGATGGTGGTGGTGATATTGAGGATGATTACCATTAGAGGTCAGGGGTCACAGAACCGAGCCTTGTGATGCTCCCTAAATCAGCCAGCTTACTACTCAGCCCTGTGCTTTGATCATGGCGATGAATGAATGGGACCCAGGTTGCCTGGCCTCTTTATTGACAACCTCCAACAGAGCCCTCCCCACACACACACTCCCATTTTGTGACAGTAGCCCCCCTACCCCCAACCCCCATATGGCTCTCACCATCCCCACTGCCTGTAGTGTCATGTGCAAGCAGGGGTCTCTAAATGCTTGGTACTTCACGGCACAGCTCCAGGGCTTTGGAGTGGTTAGATTGACACTCAGTGCTGGGGCACCCGTGTCTGAAAACAACCAATGCAAATAGTTTTGTCCTCTTCCCTTCACAATGTGTTTGTGTACCGTCTTGGTGCGTAGGGAAGGCTTTGTGTGTGTGTGTGGGTGTGTTGTGTTGTGTAGGGAGGGTTGTAGCCAAGTAGAAGGGGCCCTTGTTTGTTCCTCGCTCCCTCCCTTCCCCACTTGCTCTCCTTTTAGTGTCTCCCTCCTGATTTGGAGATGGCTCGGGCTCCCAAGATGCACCAGCCCCAGGCAGCGGGGGGGGGGGGGGGGGGGGCTCTGCGCGGCGCCGGCGCGCCTTTGCCAGCGGCCCCCCTCGCTCCTTTCTTCTGTCTTCCCTTCATCGTCTCTACAAAGAGATGAGAGGAACAACAACAACAACAAAAAGAGAGAGTCAAATCAAGAAAGCTAGTGCGCCACATAATAATACAGAATGGAAGATGAGAGAAGCCGGCACATATAGTTAGAGGAAAATAGGATAATGCGTCTACGGTACCTCGGAGGTGCCCTGCGTGCAGTCAGGAAATAAATGACCACTTCCCCCTTAGATCTCCCCGGTATTTGACTTCTCTAGCCTCCCTCCCTCCCTCCCTCCCTCCCTCCCACCGCTCCACACATCTCTCAGTCCCCCTCCTTTTTTCTTCTCTCTCTTTTTGTTTTAATATTGTCTCTCTCTCTCTTTTTTTTCTTCTTTTTTTCTCTGCCTCCTCCTCTGACTGTCGATATCTGTCTTTTTTTATTTTATTCGGGGAGATTTAAAGCCGCGTGTCCGTCCCACCCCAAGGGTTGGAGAGTTTGATGTTTGACAAGGGCCCCTTTTGAAGTGTGCTGACTTCAGAGGCTGCCTCTGCTGATGGCTTGGTCGGAGTACAGAGGGAGCAGGCGGGGGCCGTCCTCCTCGGAGCCAGGCCAACTGCTACCCCACCGACGGGGCATGCGGTGCCAAGGACAGCGGGCATGGGGGGGGGGGGGGGGGGATCGGGCTAGGGGTTAGCCCAGGGGCAAGGGCATCAAATGAAGCCTATAGAGTTAGAGTAGAGGGCACTGGAGGAATCGGGGGGGAAACTAGGGACAACTAACTCACACTCACTCAAACACACACTCAAAAGTGTCCTTCCTCCCATCTCGCTCCTACAGAGGACACACAGGCTGCCTAAGGAGATGACGCCGGTGGAGCCCTTGGCCTTCGCCGCCCAGCTCATCTCCAGACTGGAGAAACTGAAGAGGGAGCAGGACACCATGAGCTCCCTGGAGGAGAGGCTACAGCAGATCCAGGAGGTAAGAACCCCCCCCCCCCTTCCCACTACATTGGTATATCCCACCTCACCTGCAATGAGCTTTGGAACGTTCCACTGCAACCTAGTTTAGGTGACTCTCCAGTCCTGAACCCTGTCTTTGCTACCTAGAAAGACAATGTAGCTAGGAGTAGCCATGTGAGAAGTTAGTGTTGGAGCTAGCTAGCTGACTCTTCTTCCTTGATTCAAAGAGACTTTGCTTGCAGTCCTGCTTTGGAAAGAATTGAACTGACTAAGGCTCTGCCGTGCAGTTTAGCGACTTCTTCTCTGAAAGTCTCTTCTTCCGAGGAAGTTTCAAACTTATGTTTCTTGACACACTTGAAGTCTCTTCAAATGGTTAGCGCTTAGCGCTCAACTCTCCAGTGGCGTATTGCTGAGTGTGTGTCGTGCCGGTCTCTTTGTGTGTCTGGGTTTGCTGTGCATTATAGATGAAGAAAGAAGAAGCTAGCACAGAAACCGAGAGTCAATTCAAGTTACGCCATAGAGTTTCTCTCAGCTACTTCACAAGGCTATACAGTACATGGTGTTCGTTGCAGCGTTTGCGAACTCCGCAAATGTCATTTGGTTGGGTTTAGCAAGCGAGCAATGTTTTATATTTGTAATGTTATGGACTTGAGTAGGTTATATTGTCCCTGTTCTTCTATACTGCGTCCACATTCTAACGCATTACGTCTTTGTGTGTGTGTGTGTGTGTGTGTGTGTGTGTGTGTGTGTGTGTGTGTGTGTGTGTGTGTGTGTGTGTGTGTGTGTGTGTGTGTGTGTGTGTGTGTGTGTGTGTGTGTGTGTGTGTGTGTGTGTGTGTGTGTGTGTGTGTGTGTGTGTGTGTGTAGGAGGAGGAGAGGGATGAGAGTGACCTCCCCAGTGCCGTCCCGCTCCACCACCCCCTGCTTCACACCTCGTCCGGCGCCGACGAGGACGCCCAGGCCATCCTAGACGAGCACCTGTCCCGGGTGCTCAAGACGCCCGGATGCCAGTCGCCCGGCGTGGTCCGCCACTCGCCCCGCTCGTGCTCTCCCGACCGGCCCTCCGCCGCCTTGGTCCCCTTCCTGGGGCCCTCCTACCCGGGGGCCTCCAAGGGCCCGTTGACTGGGAGCAGGCAGTCGACCAAGCACATCCACCACCACTACATCCACCACCACACCGCCACCGGCCCCAAGAGCAAGGAGCAGATCGAGGCCGAGGCGGCGCAGCGCATTCAGTGCCTCTGTCCCTCAGGGGGCGCCGACTACTCAGACTTCACCCTCGGGTCAGTTCACGTACAATATCACCTGTACCGGGGTCCGTTCCCCATTCACATCAAGTACACTACATTTACTTTAGAGTTGCTCTGGGGTCATTTCCCCTACACTTCACATACGACCACATTTACCTTAGGGCTGTACTTGGGTCAGTGATGTAAACTGTTCACTTATCTCATGGATATGTCTCAGCATAGCGAGTTGTGATGGCTTTCCGTGAGTTTCATTTTAGCGTCATCGTTCCCGTCACTAGTGCTTGTTGTAGATGTAGCCTCTCCTCCTGGAAGAGTCCCATGTAAACCCTCTCCTCTTTGTCTCCCACCAGCCACTGCAGCAGTTTGCCCAAGCGGCCGGGGAAGCCGTGCGAAGGCATACGCTTGAGCCAGGCCAACGGCGGCGACGGGGTCACGTCCCCGCCCCACCTGCCCCTGGACTCCACGGACCGCTCGCAGAACGTCTGGCAGTGGATCCTGGAGAGCGAGAGGCAGGGCAAGAACAAACCTCACGGCAGCACTCAGGGGCTGAAGAAGATCCACCTCCCGGAACCCTCCACGCCCAAGACACTTCCCGGCCGAACGCACTCTTCCTGGGGAGGCGTGGGGGGTCACCTCCGTGGAGGTCACCATCCGGCCCACCCCTTCATCCAGGACCCGGCCATGCCCCCCCTGCCCCCGCCCAACACTCTGGCCCAGTTAGAAGAAGCCTGCAGAAGGTTAGAGGAGGTCTCCAAGCCCCCCAAACAGAGGTAGGCACACAAACTCATATAGCCTATCTTTGTCCTAGCTTGCGATGCATAGTCAATTTACAATGAGCCAAATGACTCTCTCCAAATTAAGTGAGGGGTTTTCTGAAAATGTTTGACTTCAGGCGACTGTTGAAGCCTACACCTGTTTTTCCAGTGTTTCCTCCCTCTGTGTCGTGAACACTGATGCCGTCTATCTCATTCTATTGCATCTTTTGTCTTTCTCTCTGGCTGACAGGCATTCAACGTCCAGCCTTCAAAGAGACAGGAGTCACCCTCTGCCTTTCCCCAGTGGATACCCGCCTCTGATCAGCCCCGCACTTCAAACAGACGAGTGAGTTCACCTCTCTCTCTCTCTCTCTCTCTCTCTCTCTCTCCTACTCTCTCTCTCTCTCTCTCTCTCTCTCTCTCTCCTACTCTCTCTCTCTCTCCTACTCTCTCTCTCTCTCTCTCTCTCTCCTACTCTCTCTCTCTCTCTCCTACTCTCTCTCTCTCTCCTACTCTCTCTCTCTCTCTCCTACTCTCTCTCTCTCTCTCTCTCCTACTCTCTCTCTCTCTTTTCCCCCCCAGTTGCTCTCGCCGTCTCTCTTTCGCTCTGATTTCCCCTCGATAGGGATATTGTGAGTCAGCATGTCTCTCCCCTTTGAAGTCCTCTGTTCTCCCTCCGCTTTTAATCATTTAAGATTAAACATGATGGGTGTAGTCTGAAACAGTCCTCTCGCATACACACACACACACACCAGCGGATACACAGACGTACACATGGAAGTTAACGACCCCTGGTTGTTATTTTGGCCCTCTCTTCGCTACCTCGGCCCTGTGTGTGTGTTTGTGTGTGTGTGTGTGTGTTTTTGGGGCAGCTTGGTTGTGTTTGATGATAGGGCCATGATGGGGGATGAAACGCACAGACACACACCTGTAATCGGGTCAGGTTCACCTTACCTGAGCTAAATCCTCACTAAATTCCGCGTATTCAGTTCTGCCTAACTTCCCAACCAACAGTTACACACGGCCCGTGTTAAGAGTGTCCGTCGCTCTGGATAAGAGCTTCGGCTAAATGACTCAAATATAATGTCAGCGTGAAGTCTTGGCTATGGCTACGGTTATCCTTCCTCTATCTAATGTGTTTCTTGTCTCTCTGTTTCCAGGTGGAAAGAGCCAAAGAAGTCGATCAGCGGCGCGAGTGTGTCTGGCTGTGACCTGGTGGTCACCTACTTCTTCTGTGGTGAGGAGATCCCCTACCGCAGCATGATGAAGACACACAGTCTCACCCTGGGACACTTTAAGGAGCAGCTTAGCAAAAAAGGCAATTACAGGTGAATGCCTAGACTAACACACCCACACACACACACCTGTAATACACCTCTACGGGTAAACACACACACACACACACATCTTTCCTGCACAACACACCTTTAATGTACAACTATAGGTGAACACACCCCTTTCAAACACACATTTCATGCACGGCACACGCTCTCTTTCTGAAGAGCAAGTGTGTGTGTGTTGTCTATGTACATGTGTGTTTGTGTAGGAACTAAATGTGTGTGAAAAGCTGGAGTTCCCAGCTTTGTATGTGGAGTAGTGGGAAAGAAGAGTAGAACTCTGGCTGGGGGGGGGTTGATCCACTGTACAGAGAGGAAAGGAAAGGGGGGGATTTACTGGAGTGATATTTGGTTCACATCTGCTATTGATTTCCATAGTAAGGCACTCTTAATAAGGATGGCTTTGAAGTCCAGGCCTTTTATTCTGTGCACAGACTCAACACGCCACTGCGAGGCCCCCAAATTCCTCCGCCTCCCAAGGATTACATCAGGCAGAATCACGGGCACCTTTTTTTCCTTCTTAGATTCAGTTGTGTGTTGATTTAACATTTTGAAGAAGGGTTTGCACGAGTTGTCGAAATGACCGGTGTTTTGTTTCGTTGTTGAAACGTGGCTATGACTTCATCAAGTTAAGAATTCGAGAGGGACGGAATCGTTTCGCACAATGTCTCATTCAAGGAACCTACACCTAAAGGGGACACTAGAGTATAGGTTGTAGCACACCAAAGAGACAAACTATTCCCGAGACATTATAAAAAAACATCCACATCTGCCTGTCAGTCCGAGCTGAACCCATCCAGACAACTCATCACACCCCTCACTATACCGTAACTCTTCCGCGGGAAAGAAAGGGCGATTTTGAAGCCGATGGCTCTAACGGCTCAGAATGTGTGGAGTTGATTCATTTCAACATGGCAGGAGAACAGTACTCGGCCACGCTGCCAGACCATATCGGTGCCAGATGTTGCACAGAGAGAAATCCTTTGCCATATATAACACGATCCAATGGAAATACTCCTTTTCTCTCCCTCCCTATTCTCCATCTGCACTTCTCTCGCTCTCTCTTTCTCCCCCTTTCTCTCTTTTCCTCCCCCCCTTTCTCTCGCCCGCTCTTTGAAAAGAACGGACGGAGCCCATTCCTTTAAAGAGTAGGGGTTGTGATTTTAAATGGCAGGAGACACAATCATCTATTTCGATTTGATAAAACGCAGCGAAGACGCACTTCACTAAGGCCTCTCTGCCTCGTTAGATTCCGCATCTGTAGTTTCCGCGTTCAGGCTTTCGGAAAGGTTGTGGGGCCCGTTCTTTCACTACAGCCTTCAACCACGTTGAAAATGCATCATGCCAACAAAACAAAAGCTGAGCGACACCCAACCATCCAGACCACACCCTAGCAGCTGTACGACGCTTCCTCAACCCACCCTCGCCATTAACCCGCCGTTTTCCAACCCTCTCTTTAAGTACCACTAAAAACACGCTCTACACGTGTTGTTTGTAGGACTTGTATGTCGACCGTCGCTCATAAAGACAAGGGAGGGGGGGGGGGGGTTCCAGGGCACAGGCATACATGGGTAAAGTGAGGCATTTTCCATTACAAAGCTTATCATTAAATATCCCCCGCTGGTCATCGCTGCCTGTAAGCTAGGGGAGAAGAAATCATTAGGAAAACTAGTCAGTAGACTTCATAGACCTGAGCCGAATCAACCCTGGGACTTTGGGGGGAGGGGGGGGGGGGGGGTGGTGGTGAGGGGGAGGTGACTCCTTGACCTCCCGGGAGACTGTCTGGATTGGTGTCCTCCTCCTCGTGGGGTGTCTGCCTTCGGGCCCGGCCTGCGTCCAATTTATCACACCCACGGAGGGGGTCCGGGAGACCTGCTCCCCTCTTCTCCTCTCTTCCTCTCTCGCGCCTCTCTTTCCCTCTCCCTCTTTTCTCTGCTGGTGATCGGAAAGCTGCCCAGAGTTTGTGTGTGTGTGTGTGTGTGTGTGTGTGTGTGTGTGTGTGTGTGTGTGTGTGTGTGTGTGTGTGTGTGTGTGTGTGTGTGTGTGTGTGTGTGTGTGTGTGTGTGTGTGTGTGTGTGTGCGTGTGTTTTATTGCCTCTCTCTCTGTCTTTCTCTCTGTGTGTGTCTCCATAGTTGTCTCTGGCAGTGTGTTAGTAGGTGTGTGTGGGGCGTGCAGTGACAGGCAGACTCTCAGGCACCTGAAATGTCAGCCCCAGTGAAAGGAAGGCCCTTCATTTGACAGTAGGGCACAATTAAAAGGCCAGGCTAGACAAGGGGAGCTCAGTGCTAGGGGGGGGGGGGCTTAAGACAGGAGAGGAAGGTAGGGGGGTGCTTAAGACAGGTCCTAATTAGCCCTTCAACTTTAATGAGACCTTCCAAGACAGATAGGCATCTGTACAATGGCCGGCAGTCAAGTTCCTTTAGCTCCCTCTCTCTCTTTGGTCCCCGCTGCTGCTGCTAATTCTTTGAAATAATCACTGTCGAGCTCAACCCAACCTGGCAACCCAAACTAGTTGGAGTGGGTGGGGTTGCCAGGTTGGGTTGAGTTCTGTTTGTTGGTGGTGGTGCGTAATGTAGTCAATCTTTTGTTCTTTGAAGTGAGAGGGATGGCGCTGAACTGTGTGACCTAAGGCAGTTTGGTTACGGGTTTGAGTCATCGTGTGTGTGGAGTTGGATGTGTAGGTGTCGAGAAACTGTTCTCATGGTACAAATACTATTTTTAGCACTTGCTCGTCCATAGTGTCAAGTTAAAGAGGAAGACACCATGCTAGTTATTTTTTTACTCTCGAAAAACATTTTCTGACCATGCCCCTCTCTCTCTCTTGTTTCTCTCCAGGTACTACTTCAAGAAGGCCAGCGACGAGTTTGAGTGCGGGGCCGTGTTCGAGGAGGTATGGGAGGACGGCGCCCTTCTGCCCATGTACGAGGGCAAGGTCCTGGGTAAGGTGGAGAGGATGGACTGATGCCACCCTTATGCCCACCCTTACCCAACCCTACCTTACCTATCAACCAAATACACAACCTCCAGGGCACAGACTGTTGCGAGAAACCGGAGTGATTGACTTGATATGGGGGGAAACGCTCCAGACTTTCTTTCCTACTATTAAGCTAAATAAGAGTTAATATATCCAGCACAAGAGGAGTGTGATTGAAGGAACACGAGCCAATGAAGTAAGCCGAACCCAGAAGAGCCCCCCCCCCCGACTGTCTTAACCAATCAGCCTTAGAAACACAAGGGAACGACACTACAGACAGAGAGAGACGGCGACTGGAGGCCTCTAGGCTCCCTGAATTTAACCACTGAAGATGCAGATGACTGTTTGTCCAATACGAGAGACCAATGTTGCGATTAAATAGTGGTAACGTTGTGAGAACGTTGCGTCGCTCCCTGGTCGCCTGCAATGGACTGGCGACAGCGCCACCACCTGCTCTTATAACGTTGTGCGAATGTTGTGCAAACGTTGTTACAACATGAAACGTCTATACGTGTGCATATACATACATGAAAATATGTGTGTATATACATGTATTACATTATATTGATGCGTTCTTGTCATGATTTGAAAGTTTGTGTATTTATTGAAAAAATGTCCTCTCCCTCCCTCACCTTCAACTTGTCTACCCATCACCCACCCAACCCAACCAACCCAACCCAACCCACCCAACCCAACCAACTCACCCAACCCAACCAATCCACCCAACCCAACCAACCCAACCCACCCAACCCAACCCAACCCAACCCACCCAACCAACCCAACCCACCCAACCAACCCAACCCTGTCCCCTCATGTCCAGTTGATGGACAAGCTGCTTCGAGTATTGGGAGAATACTGTGGTGATTTTTTTTAAATGTACCTTGTAATGTCACAAAGGTCATGATACTAGTCTAGTGCCCCCCCCCCCCCCCCTTACCCCTGTCCAACCTCACTGTACCAGGGGTCTGCTGAGACTGAACCTCCCACTGTCGTAGTAAACCAACCAACCAACCCAGTCTTAATATATGCTGCTGCTGATGTGTTCTCTTCCATTTGCGAGCCAGAGTAAGAGAGTCGTTGGTTGTCTCTCACTCCAGCACCGAGCTCTATCCTTTTTTTTTAGGTTGTTGTGCCTTTGTTTGTGGACCAGGCACCACACAGGGAAAGACGCGAAAGAGAAATGTGAAAGAGACACGAATTAGGATGAGATGAACAGAGAGGACCTGGAGAAAAGAAGTGTTTACAGTGAGCACACCAAAATAACCTTGTCGCGCTTCTATTGAAATGAACCACCTCTCCAGGAAGCAGCGGCTTAATATCGCCACGTTTCAAAACTGCTTCCGTTCCATATTTATTAGCATTGGAGAGAAAAGAAGAAGAAGAAAAACCTTTTAAGAAATGTTGCTCCAATAGCTTTTGAATGTTGTGAAAAGAACATCTTCAAAGACGGAGTTCCTTGTATACATTTGTAATTATGCATTTTTTTTGAAGTATGGATAAAAGGACACAAACACTATTGCTAGTGTTTTTATAAGTACAGCACCTGTGCCTACATGGATGCCATACCATGTACTACCCTGAATCAGGGTGTTAATAATTATTCCCTTGGTTTTCAGAAGGGCTTTTTATGTTGAAAATATTATTTTTTTAATGCATTTAATATCCTGTAATCATGTCATTTGGTTTTTACGCCCCGGCTTTTGTGTTGTTGTTTTGTTCTATCTAAACTGTAAATTATACATTATATACAGAGTTTCATTTAAAGATTTACATGGACCTATAATTATTGTAATTATTAAGAGATTGTAGCCTTTATTAAAAGTTTTACTATTTTTCAAATGAAAATGGCCACTTTTGTTTGTCTGCTCATTTCTGTTGCTCAGTTGCAAACGAGAACGGGGGATGCTTGATTTACGTGATAATGCATATGACATTAACGACAGAACTCTCCTCTTTTGGAGAAACATTCAAGACACAAGTTGACATTTCTACCTATTTCTTCAGACCACTCCGGTTTGAGCTCTTCATTCAAGTTGGGATTCCATAGATCTGTACAGGATTGGAATCGGTCTGATCCAAAGAGTTTGTACAGGACAGCTGCAGAATGAAGGGGCTCAATACTGACGGAAGTGGGCATTGCGTACTCATGGCCCATGGGGTAGACACATGTAACTGTGTGTCCCAAATGGAGCCCAATTCCTTATATAGTGCACTACTTTTGACCAGAGTCCATAGATTTTTACATAGGGAATAGGGTGCCATTTGGGATTCAACAGTAGCCTGGCATTCAAACCAATGTTTCTACGCTTCAGTGAAATGTTCAGCTTGGACGCCAGGCTAAGACAGATGTCTGGGTAGAAATAAACTGCTCGAGTCCTAAATGGTATCCTATTCCCTATATAGTGCACTACTTTTGACCTGCGCGCTGGTCCAAGGTAGTGCACTATATGGAGAAAAGGGTGCCATTTTGGACGGATCCCGTGTTCAATCCCTAAGTCCCCTCTAGTTACAAGGCAACCGTTGCCTGTTGTGAGATCCCCATGGGCTCTTCTTTATTTTCTAATTCTCTCCATTAGAGGAGAGGAATGGCAGATCACCATGGCAGCTGGCACCTCACAGGGAGAAACCCCTAGGAGAACCCTACCCACTGGGCACAGACTTCAGTTCAACGTATCGTTTTGATTTACGTTTGGTTGAGTTGTCAACTAATGTGAATTCAATGTGAAATTCAATATTTTTTTAAATTAAAAGTTGGGTGGAAAAAAATATGAAATGCCCTTTGACCTTTTTGCACGTTGATTCATCACAGATTTATTGGGTTAAAATTAAGTGGAAAAAAATATAATTCAACCAGTTTTTTGCCCAATAGGTAGCTATCCCTTTTCTACTGTGGTCTTTAATCCCTCTTCGCAGACTTGGGTCATGTTCAATAGAGCGCAACCTCGTGTAACGATAAACACAAAGCTGTGCTCTCATTGGACAAGATCCGGTCGTACCTCCCCGTTGGGGGCAAAAAAAAGTCCTGCTTATTGAACAGGACCCAGGTACACTCTGCAGTCTCCACTATGGCCTAATGGGAGACATTATTGATCAAAATGGGGCCATTAGGCTAATTGGTAGCCTAGAGAGCAGAACTGGGAGAACTGCAGTCAACACAAACATTTAATGAAGTACCCCAGATCCCAACGAGACGGCTCAGCCATATTTGCGTCAATTATCTGTCTTTTATTTGCAGGAAATTATTAAATACCCTACAGAATTAATTCAGCCACCGGAGTCCTGCTACATTAGCGAATCAGAAAGACGTTGTCCAAGCCAAGGCGCACTGACTCAATTGAGCTGAATTTGAAATCACATAAAATAGCCTTAATGACATGAAAATAGATTTTTCATTGCCTCAAGCAAATGTGCCTGGTGACACACATTCCTGACAAAGTGAGGATTCTATTCTATTATTTTCAACAGATCTAGACACACAGGCACAGGTTGCATTACATGGCATCTTATTCCCTATATAGTGCACAACTTCTGACCAGAACTCTATGGGTCCTGGTAAAAAGTAGTGCACTATAAAGGAAATAGGGTGCCCTTTGGGATGCAGGCAGGCTCTACAGGAAAAATTGCCTATGGTTCTGTTGAACTGCAAGTTTAAAGGGGGCAGATGGAACCCTTCACCCCTCACCCCTGTGCCCTTTCCTCCACCCCTAACCCCCTCCCCTGCTCCTAGCTCTACAGTGCCTTGCGAAAGTATTCGGCCCCCTTGAACTTTGCGACCTTTTGCCACATTTCAGGCTTCAAACATAAAGATATAAAACTGTATTTTTTTGTGAAGAATCAACAACAAGTGGGACACAATCATGAAGTGGAACGACATTTATTGGATATTTCAAACTTTTTTAACAAATCAAAAACTGAAAAATTGGGCGTGCAAAATTATTCAGCCCCTTTACTTTCAGTGCAGCAAACTCTCTCCAGAAGTTCAGTGAGGATCTCTGAATGATCCAATGTTGACCTAAATGACTAATGATGATAAATACAATCCACCTGTGTGTAATCAAGTCTCCGTATAAATACACCTGCACTGTGATAGTCTCAGAGGTCCGTTAAAAGCGCAGAGAGCATCATGAAGAACAAGGAACACACCAGGCAGGTCCGAGATACTGTTGTGAATAAGTTTAAAGCCGGATTTGGATACAAAAACATTTCCCAAGCTTTAAACATCCCAAGGAGCACTGTGCAAGCGATAATATTGAAATGGAAGGAGTATCAGACCACTGCAAATCTACCAAGACCTGGCCGTCCCTCTAAACTTTCAGCTCATACAAGGAAAAGACTGATCAGAGATGCAGCCAAGAGGCCCATGATCACTCTGGATGAACTGCAGAGATCTACAGCTGAGGTGGGAGACTCTGTCCATAGGACAACAATCAGTCGTATATTGCACAAATCTGGCCTTTATGGAAGAGTGGCAAGAAGAAAGCCATTTCTTAAAGATATCCATAAAAAGTGTTGTTTAAAGTTTGCCACAAGCCACCTGGGAGACACACCAAACATGTGGAAGAAGGTGCTCTGGTCAGATGAAACCAAAATTGAACTTTTTGGCAACAATGCAAAATGTTATGTTTGGCGTAAAAGCAACACAGCTCATCACCCTGAACACACTATCCCCACTGTCAAACATGGTGGTGGCAGCATCATGGTTTGGGCCTGCTTTTCTTCAGCAGGGACAGGGAAGATGGTTAAAATTGATGGGAAATGGATGGAGCCAAATACAGGACCATTCTGGAAGAAAACCTGATGGAGTCTGCAAAAGACCTGAGACTGGGACGGAGATTTGTCTTCCAACAAGACAATGATCCAAAACATAAAGCAAAATCTACAATGGAATGGTTCAAAAATAAACATATCCAGGTGTTAGAATGGCCAAGTCAAAGTCCAGACCTGAATCCAATCGAGAATCTGTGGAAAGAACTGAAAACTGCTGTTCACAAATGCTCTCCATCCAACCTCACTGAGCTCGAGCTGTTTTGCAAGGAGGAATGGGAAAAAATTTCAGTCTCTCAATGTGCAAAACTGATAGAGACATACCCCAAGCGACTTACAGCTGTAATCGCAGTAAAAGGTGGCGCTACAAAGTACTAACTTAAGGGGGCTGAATAATTTTGCACGCCCAATTTTTCAGTTTTTGATTTGTTAAAAAAGTTTGAAATATCCAATAAATGTCGTTCCACTTCATGATTGTGTCCCACTTGTTGTTGATTCTTCACAAAAAAAATACAGTTTTATATCTTTATGTTTGAAGCCTGAAATGTGGGAAAAGGTTGCAAAGTTCAAGGGGGCCGAATACTTTCGCAAGGCACTGTATATTTATAGCCTCTATATTTAGGGCTCTCGCTTTGAAGGGAAACCTAAATTGCTGGCATTTTTCCCCACAAAGGTGTTGATAGACAATGACTGTTGCATTCCCCTCTCTACACAACAGGCCCCAGACCTTCCCCCATCTCCCATCTCATCTCTCTGGTGAAGTTTAGAGTCCTTGGACAACTCCATACAGGTGCTTTTGTAGTAGAAAGGTTTTCATTTATTAAGAATGACGGAGAACTTCCATAGACTTTCATGTTGACCCTCTTTGAAAAGTTTCCTCATAGTTTGTGTTCTTTCACCTTCATAGTACGAGAGAAATGAATGAGACGGGTTTTTACATTGATTCCGTTGGCAGCGTTCACTTTCCTCTCTCTCTCTGCTTCTCTCTCTCTGCTTCTCTCTCTCTCTCTCTCTCTCTCTCTCTCTCTAAACAGTGTGCTAACTGTGCCATTCATTTCTCCTTGTGTTGTGGTAATTGGCATTTAGCATGGTTGAGGCTATTGTAAACATGCCTCTGTGAGACTGTTAAAAGCGGCACCACTCGCTCCACGGGCTACGCTAGCTCGCGAGGCAGACGAGGGGGTACTATTGTACTGGTGAGCCTTTGGGCTTTTTAATCGCCTTCTCATACCGCAACCTACTCCGTTTACATATTTAATTGCCAGATAAAATCATTTGTCAGCAATCCGTTTAATATTTTGATTGTACAGTAACCATAAAGAGTGAAAGAAGAGAGAGAGAGAGAGGGAGAGAGAGAGAGAGAGAGAGGGAGAGAGAGAGAGAGAGATAGAGAGTGGGAGCAGCAGGCAGCAAGAGGAGAAAGAGAAGGGTCTGCCGCCAGAATACACATCAAAGGCCTGCCTTGATGTTGATGTTGAATAGGCATTAATGGTTTCTGAAGGCAAGAGATTGCATGGAAAAAAATGAAACCTCCTCCTCTGACAATCCCGCCAGCAATCTGAGAAAATGCATAAACATTGGAACGCTGTGCCAGAGAGAGAAAGAAGGAGAAGAGGAGAAAGAAAGAAAAAAAGGAAGAGAAAATAAATGGGTTGGGAAGTTGAACGTACATTCTCATTTACAGCAACGACCTGGGGAAGAGTTACAGGGGAAAAATGAAATGAGCCAATCGGAAGCTGGCCTGTCATGGCTGCATGAGAGGACAGGTTGATCATTTAACCAGGACAACGGGGTTAACACCTCCAGTCTTGCAATACGTCCACCAGGATCTTTAATAACCACAGAGTCAGGACCTCTCGTACTCTCATCCAAAAGACGGCACCCTTTGCAGGGCAGTGTCCCCAATGACTGCCCTAGGGCATCGGGGTTCTCCATTGACCAATCACAGCAGTGTCTGGTCTCCTATACTAACCAAGCCCAAACCTGCTTAGCTTCAAACGGAAGCCATCATAGAGATGCAGAGTTGTATAGCTACCGACAGGATAGATGTAATAGTTCCACAACAGTGTTTATTTCAGGAGAATGTTAACGCTATGGGCTGTGAGACCTATTTCAAAATGTATATGCATTTCCCATGCTGTTTTTAGAGTCAAGATCATATCACATTGTTGTGAACAATAGCAACCGCCCGTGGTTATTTTAGGACTTCTTCTCTGTGTGGGAATATGTTGTCTCCATTTTTATAGGTAACATTTCCTGTATAAAAATACCAAGGGCCTCAAAGAGCGCCGGGATGACATCATATCGAGAAAATGTGTTGCCCATCAGACTTCATTAGGTCAAAGTATGTGTGTGCTTTGTGTTTACACGTGCATATGTGTGTGTGTTATAGTCCAAACTAGTTCCTATTGTGCTCATGGTCTTGCAAGGAGCAGAGCTGGTAGACGGCTTTAGAAAGCTCTGTGTCTTCACCTGCCGTAGTGCCCTTGGTCTCAACCTAAACGCAGTCTCGTTTCATTGTATTTGTGGTGGGACTAAGCTTTTGTGTGTGAACGGCCCAGGCTGGTGGTTATAACAGGAGCTTACGTCTGAAACTCAAAACCCCCTTTATCCTCCACCAGCGAGCACAGAGATGTTCTCTCCCTCTCTCTGGTTCTCCCTCTCTTCCTCTCTCTCTCTCTGGTTCTCTCTCTCTCTGGTTATCTCTTTCTTCCTCTCTCTCTCTCTCTCTCTCTCTCTCTCTCTGGTTCTCTCTCTCTCTGGTTCTCTCGCTCTCTCTGGTTCTCCCTCTTCCCTTCTCTCTCTCTCTCTCTCTCTCTCTCTCTCTCTCTCTCTCTCTCTCTCTCTCTCTCTCTCTCTCTCTCTATATATATATATACACTTATTTTCTCTTCTGTTTCCTTCCTTTCCTCTCTTTCTCTCCCTCTCCCATTCCTCTCTCTCTCCGCATCGTTCTCTTTATCTCTCACTTGTCTATTCTCTCTCTTTCTCTCCTTCTCGTTCACTCACACACTCTCTTTTTGTCTCTCTCATGATATGGATATGCCACCACGAAGGGGCAGTGTGGTGGGCGGGGTCTAGGTTCAACACAATCTTGTCTGTGGTGTGTTCTATTGAGTGTCCTTAACAGCACTCCTCTTCCTAAACTTTAGGAAGTGAAGTAAGCAGACCTTCTGTAAGAGGCTCGCCCAGTATTTGAGACACAGTAAACATATCCATATGAGACAGGATATACAGAACAGGGTGGATCTGCCCAGTCCTAGATCTACATAGACCAAAATAGAGAGGGATAAAGAATACTTTCGGGCTTTGTCGATTAAAGAGTTGCGTGAGTGCCATGAAGGCGAGCAGAAAGATAGGCCCCATTCGGATCGCTAAACAAGTCCCCCGTGGAGAATTGATAGCATTTAGAGTAACGCTGATCACTGGTTTATGGTTAGGTGGTCTCTCCAAACCACACAATGTGACATTGCATTTCAACGTGCTCAAACCGCAATATCTTTAAAAAGATAAAGTATTATCACGCTCCTCTGATTCTAGTGAACCCTTTTTGGACGTTCGTCTTCCCTCTGTTTTCTCTCTTTATTTTGGGGCGCATCAATCTTCTCCCTCCTTCTCTCTCTCTCTTATTTTTACCCCTGTCAGTTCTGAAATGAGCCTTAGGCCCAAAACCACTGTCAACAAGGGGGAGCAATTTGGCTGGCAGAGTTAGTATTCACAGAGGGGTGAACCACAGCCGTATTTAGCAACGCGCTAGCTCCGTTCGGCTAAACACCACCGGTCGGTGTGTGTCTCTCAGATCTGGGGAGGCAAGCGGAGAAGGGACAGGACTCGGCGGTCACCGCAGACTGCCGCTTAGGACTCCATTGTTTGGAAGACCGGAGTTCCAAACTTCAGAATGTCCCAAATGATCTGATAACCAAAGCTTTATGGCCCGCAACGAACCCCCAGCATTCCAGACCGAGCCATCGGAATGCGCTTGTCACCAGAATCGACTTCGCCTGTGGCCTCAAATTGATTGGTGTGTGTATTTTAAAACCTACCACCCGTCCGTCTTTTCTCAGACAATCCCAGATATCGAGAACGACCTTGCCGAGAATACGACAATCAAACCGCTGTGGTTTTCCCCTTAAATACGATGTTCTGAGCTTTGCCGGCGTTGTCCATACATTGGTATGTTAATGTGTAAAGATATCGCAACCTGGTGTCGTGTAAACACCTTGGCCCTACATCACATTGTGGTCAGGCTGGTACGCCATGGGGATTTGGAGTCAAAGCCATAGCCTTAGAAAGCAAACATACAGTGCTTTGTCATGAAGTTACATAAAACCAATCGAGTCAGATGAGACCAATAAAAACAAGTCAAATCTGGATCAGAACCGAAACCAGCATGTACTGTGGTCCTTGAGGACCAGTTGTGAACCCCTGGCCTAGATCAATAGTAGATGAAATAACAAACCTTGATTGAGTAATACGAGGAGCCACACTTTTACTGATTGATGAACGAAGCACAAAGAAACATAATCTACACGTCCACACCTCAATACTACTAGTAACATGGGAAATGCGGATCTCTTTGAAGGCCCGTGACCTTACGTTGACATCATACCATAGCAGAGTGATCGGGCGTGGCTGCAGAGGAGAAGAACACGGTGAACACCCCGGGTTCCTTTTGGGAAACAACCAGGGACTTTCTATGGTACGTATGAGCCTTAATCTATGGAGACTCTGAGTAGTGCTGCAGTACTGCGGCTCGCACATACGTACCTCTGGGCCCACAGTCCATTCCCCAGACGGCTGTGGGAGCTGTGGTGAGGCCACTCTGGGTTTGGAGGCCTCCCAGGCACCACAGGGATAAAACAAACCCCTGTCATGTGAGCTGCTCATGTGACCCGCCGGCGCTTCGGGAACTTGCCCTGCAGCTAAGGCAGTATGGCCTTCTTCAGCCAATCGTGTGGGTTAATCCTGCGGTATAGGAAGATGCATGTTCATCGGTCAGAGACAGAAAAGGGTACAAAACCAGACAAAGACAGCGTATTCTTTTTTAGGTAATTTTTTTCAGGACTTCTAGTTCAAGTAGAAGTTTTCGTTGGATGTGCTTTATCTTCAAGATATCATTTCTGCACATACAGCAGCAGAGCAAACTGACGGCAACCAACCGTCAGTTAAACACGAAAGGACGCGAACTCCGAGTGATTTTTATTGATTCTCGCCATCTAGAAACGCTTTGAGTCAAACGAGGCCTGGTGTTTACACACGGCTAAATTGATCCTCTCAAACCACCTGGGTTGTGTACGTGGGAGTCCTCTGCATCTGACTGGTCCTCATCATAGGCACTCTTCTCTCCGCCCGAAAGACTACAGGCTCTGCCTGCCATTGTTTACACAACCCAGCTGCAAGCCATTTCAGCTAACACCCAAGAAGATAACTACCTCCAAAGCACTAACGATCTGGCTAATGAAGAAGTGATCCAGCTTCTAAAAAGTCCAGAGCCTTTTTCAACGATGGGAAAGCTAGGGGACTTAGTAGGGGGCAGACAGTGAACAGATGGATCCACCACACTGTGATTTGGCAGGTAGGAAGGGTGGTAAAATGAGGGTCCCGAAAGACACTGGGGAGAGGGGGTTACAGACAAGAAAAGGGGGCCTCTGAGAAAATCTATCCATCTCCATGCTATGGGAAGACTGACCACAGAAGAACAGGAGAACACAGTTGTTCTGAAAGGAGGACTGAAGCAGCATTGTCTTCCCTGTTTGTGTTTGTTCGTCCCACACAGCACTCCCTGCCGTGTGTCCCCCCCCTGGCGCGACATAGCCGGGCATTGTGAGGAAACTGCATTGGAGTCTCAGAGCCCACAGCTCCTTGTCCTTTACTCTCCTGCCTCTCTGTCGCCAGTCCTTCTTCGCACACATGCAATTAAGTCTGTTTCCCAACGCTGTCATTTCCCCACGTTCTTTGTTCTCTCATTTTCGTTGTTTTCCTTTATCCGAGCCCTATTTTTTCTTATTTTTTTATAGTCTTGCTTTTGCGGGTTTGTTGCTTGGGCGAAGGGTCGAGGCTGGAGGTGGGCGCGTGGGGGGGGGGGGGGGGGGGGGGGGGGGGGGGGGGGGGGGGCGAAAAAGTACAATTTGCAGGCTTTATGACTCACCACATGTGTTTCTGTGTCCTTGTATTTACATGTTTCTCATGGAAAAGAGGCGGATGGTGGAGAATGAGGGGAGAAGGTAGTGGATAAAGGGGGGGGGGGGGGGGGGTGGAGAAGAAAGACAGGCATATGGTTCTTGTTTGGTGGGTTAGGACAGAGCTGGTCTGTTTGTTCTCTGCGATGAGTAGGGGATTACGTTCTCATAATTATCTTCGAATATGGCTACTCCCGTTCAGAGATGAGACTTTTTCCTTTAAATAAGGGATGTAAATACATCAACAGAAGCGTTGTTTTTGGAGTTGTGAGAAGTCTCCGAAAAGTCTGAATTTGGATCTTTAGGTCAAAGGAGGCAGCAGATTCTTCCGTTATTTGAATGAAACGTTTTGGTAGCTTAAGAGGTTAATTTTTTGGCTTGTGAATCATGAGAATTCTCAAACTCAGAGGTGGGCAGTCTCCTGCTGTAACAGATTCACCCTGGATGCCCTGGGGCACCTAAACACTTGGCACTGAGTTGGCTATTATAAAGTGTTCATGAGAACCAGCACCAGGTATTATGCTCCCCTCTGCCCCCACATTTCTGAGATGGGCCGGTCCAGAGCCATAGAGTTCTGGGCCCACCCAAAAGCCCTGTAGGGGTGAACATTTAATTCCCTTTCGCACACATCTGGCTTGTAATTCTCTCTGAAAGCTCATACCTTCATGTGGAAAAAGTGGGGGAAGCAATCGTGTTTAAGAATCTCTAAGTTGTGTCACACTACAGGAAGTAAGGGTCATATCAATTAAGTAGATGACTTTGATAGATGGCTCAAACATACATAATACAGACAAAGGAAGAGCATGAAAACATTTCTAAATGAATTCACAAATGCATATATCAATATGTATGTAAAAACAAAATGTGATAATGATGGATAGAAAGATAGATTGCCCGAAAGAGAAGTAAACCCACTTGTCAGTTTAGCGTTGTTAAATGGCATCAGAGGCCTTCCCGGTTTCCTGAAGAAAGGGGAGTCCCCGGGGCTACTGAAATGGGACACTGGAAAACCAAACAGATCATTAATTTATACTGTAAGTTGCTTTGGTGGTTGTTTGTGTCTCCAATGTCACACTCCCATTTCAAATGTCAAGAGAACTAGGCTACATTTGGTTTGTGTCGAAATCCGCACTCGAAGTGGAAAAAGAAGTCACCGGAACCTCTTCTAAAAGAGGGCTGTTACTGATGGAAAAGTTTTGAAGGTGGCGATGATGAACTCTTTGAGTCACTTCCTGAATTTCCTGAAAGTGGACCAACTTGAGAATAGAGGAGTGCGGGTTTTAGCTGGCAAGATGAGATCTCTTTGTCAGGTCTCGATGTGGGGGCGTTTCTTGGAAAAAGAGTAAGAACAGGTACAGTGAGGAGGTGTAAAAAATAGGGGAGGGGGAGCTCATTTGAGACGAGGAGGGGCACGAGCCAAAAAAGTGAAGGGGAAAGATAATCAGTGTGGCTTTCTGCTGGGGTGGAGGCTGATGTAAACAAACCCAGAGCTTATGCAAGCTTTTGATCTCGTGAACCGTGAAATCTTCCCAGCAAAAACAGGAAAATTAGGCCTCGCTGAGGGGAGGAGGGGCACCCGGGCTCATGGGGAAAAAAAATATATTTAGCCTGACATGGAGAGTTTCCTTAAGCTATTAATTGAGCTTTTTTTCCCAACATAATTTTCTGCTACTTAGTGTTTTACCCTGTTTTTCCTCAAGTGTTTAAGCCCAAGGTATTCCAACTGGGTTGGTTTTTAGATTAGAATTTATTATTCCCTGATGCAAAAGTGGCGAACTTGTAATCGAGCCCCTTTGTAGTTTAAATGTCTTTATTCAATGTCAAGTCCTTACTGCTAAAATACCATTGGGCTAGGGCATATTGAGAATAACGAGCCAGATGCCAATAACTAGAAGATTAGTTCATTTTCACTATAGAAACGGCTTATGATAATGATAGTTGGGGGAATCTGTTTGTTCTCTGGCGCTGTTCTTTTCATGTGAGAACCCCATTGAGCAAGCTGATTTTCATCAGAGGGCCACATTCCCACTCCCAATTTTGTTGACATTCCAAGGGGGGCTTGAGGGGATGGGGGTGATAAGAGGAATGGGGGGGGGGGGGGCAGCGAGAGGGAGAGAAGAGAAGAAATCGACTGCTTTGCCCGTGAGCTGCACTTTTAATTCTCCCCCCCCCCTCGCGCGGTTCCCTGGTAGGATGTGAGTCGGTACAGAGGTGAGGTAGCTTCCCTCCTACCCCCCTGCAATGCTCGTGCCCAAGAGCTATCCATTTGAACTTCAATGAGAGGCTGCCTTCTTGTGAGGACTTGAAACGGACGTCTTTGGGAGGCTGATAGAAGTGCCCGGGCATGCCTTCTTTACCTGATGTGATGTGAAGCTTACTTTTGTTTGATGTTTTGATACATAGATACAAACTGGTAGACCAGGCTAAAAAAATGTGTGAAAGGGAGGGAGGGAAGAGATGGATGAGAAAAAGAAGGAGGGAGAAGAAGGGAAAGTGGACAGAAAGATTGACACTTGCGCCACCACACCTGCTATTGAGTTGTGACCACGATGGAATGGTGTTTCTCCACATATCCCTCAGATCAGTGGTTTCCAAACTTTTTATAGCATTATATATAACATTCAACCTCCAGCTGCGTACCCCCTCTAGCTCCAGGGTTAACGCACTCTCAAATGTTGTTTTTTGCCATCATTGTAAGCCTGCCACACACACACACACTATACAATACATTTATTGAACATAAGAATGAGTGTGAGTTTCTGTCACAACCCAGCTCATGGGAAGTGACAAAGAGCTCTTATAGGACCAGGGCACAAATAATAATATAATAATATTCAATAATTGTGAATAACTCACCATAGGTTAATGAGAAGGATGTGCTTGAAAGAATGCACATAACTCTGCAATGTTGGGTTGTATTGGAGAGAGTCTCAGTCTTCAATAATTTCCCACACACAGTCTGTGCCTGTATTTAGTTTTCATGCTAGTGAGGGCCGAGAATCCACTCTCACATAGGTACGTGGTTGTGTCGGGCATCAGTGTCTTAACAGTGCGATTTGCCAAGGAAAGAATCTCTGAGTGTCACCCTATCCCGAAATCTGGCAGTGGCTTCACTTTTCACAGAAACGCTTGTTGCAATTTCGATGAGGCTCTCTTGTTCAGATATCGGTAAGTGGACTGGAGGCAGGGCATGAAAAGGATAACGAATCCAGTTGTTTGTGTTGTATGTTTTGGGAAAGTACCTGCCCACGTAGCTCACTCAGGTGCTTCGCTATATCACATTTGACATTGTCCGTAAGCTTGAGTTAATTTGAACACAAAAAATCATACAATGATGGAAAGATTTGTATGTTGTCTTTGTTAATGCAGACAGAAAAGAGCTCTAACTTCTTAATCATAGCCTCAATTTTGTCCCGCACGTTGAGTATAGTTGCAGAGAGTTCCTGTAATCCTAGATTCAGATCATTCAGGCTAGAAAAAACATCACCCAGATAGGCCAGTCGTGTGATAAACTTGTCATCATGCAAGTGGTCAGACAAGTGAAAATGTTGGTCAGTAAAGAAAACTTTAAGCTCGTCTCTCAATTAAAAAAACGTGTTAATGCTTTGCCACTTGATAACTAGCGCACTTCTGTATGTGGTAAAAACGTTACATGACCATATCATAGCATAATGCAGAAAATACACAAGAGTTCAGGGACCTTGCTTTAACAAAGTTAACCATTTTCACTGTAGTGTTCAAAATGTCTTTCAAGCTGTCAGGCATTCCCTTGGCAGCAAGAGCCTCTCGGTGGATGCTGCAGTGTACCCAAGTGGCGTCGGGAGCAACTGCTTGCACGAGTGTTACCACTCTACTATGTCTCCCTGTCATGGCTTTTGCACCATCAGTACAGATACCAACACATCTTGACCACCAAAGGCCATTTGATGTCACAAAGGTGTCCAGTACTTTAAAAAATATTGTCTCCTTTTGTCCTGGTTTCCAGTGGTTTGCAGAAGAGGATGTCTTCCATAATTAACCCCCCATAAACATAACGGACAAACACCAGGAGCTGTGCCCGCCACATCTGTTGACCCATCCAGCTGTAACGCTGGCTTGTATGCGAAGCAGGAATGGCTTCAAAACATCTCCTGCCATGTCACTGATGCGTCGTGAAACCGTGTTGTTTGATGAAGACATTGTCTGTATAGTTTTTTGGCCTTTCCCCCCCAGCATTGTCCCAGCCATATCCGCGGCAGCAGGAAGAATGAAGTCCTCCACAATAGACTGGGGCTTGCCTGTCCTAGCCACTCTCGGTAGCTCACCATATAAGACGCTTCTAGCCCCTTCTTATTAATGGTATCTGTTGTTTTTATACATGTCTTACTACTCGTCTTTATTCTCACTCCAAAAAATCTCCGGTGGAAAATTGTCATGTTTCGTTTCTAAATGTCTGTGCAAGAGTGAAGGTTTCCCACGAGAGAGTAACGGTTAATGTGATTGGATGTTAAATATTTGACTAGGCTACCTGTATTTGACATTGTGTTGTTATTTCGCTGAACACTAGATGGCTTAGTTTTATTTTTGTCAGTGAATCAAGGCTACTTAGGCGATGGAAAATATAAATGTACTGTTTGAAAATGTAAAAAATATACAATTAAAATAAATAAATCACATTTTTATTTTTATTTACCCCAATTTGGGAATACCTGCCTCAGATCCTGCTGAGAGGTTGAACGAAGGAAGTGGGGTAAAATGTATGTAATAAACCTCAGACATGGTTTTGTAACAGGTTTGAACTGCTGAGATTGTTGTTCTTGTCAGTCCCAGGTGTGGCTTGTTGTAATTAAGGGCGTGGCCCATGGTATAAATGCTTGTCTGTTTCTTTGGTGGTTAGAGTGTTGGGCCAGTAACTGAAAGGTTGCGAGATTGAATCCCAGAGCTGACAAGGTAAAAATCTGTCATTCTGCCCCTGAACAAGGCAGTTAACCCACTGTTCCTAGGCATCATTGTAAATAAGAATTTGTTCTTAACTGACTTGCCTAGTTAAATATAAATTAATTCAGGGGATCCTCTTACTGTGCTGGTCACCTTGCCTTGGGATGACGGGAGTGGTGATGGTTGTTTTTTTTAAACAAAGTTAAATAGGAGTATGAGAAATAGGAATTATTGTACATGTAGTTTTTTTAGGCGTGGGCGCTCATATTCCACCTAGACCTGCTCTCTTTCTCTCTGGGCACTCCCTCCCTTGAGGGTTGCAAAACATTGTCTGTTTTGAGTATACAAACCCTATTGACCTAGTTTGTTTGAGAAATCTGATGTTGCTATCTGTTGCAGTCTCTTGTAGGACAGTTTTATGGAGCTCCTGGAGCCGATGTATGTCAGTGATATAGGCCTATGGCGATTGTGCCTTTTTTTTAATGCTGAGAATTCAAATAAATTGTTGCATCCTGGCATTGTCTGATTCCCATGCTCCACTCCATAATGCAAATAACTTGTTATGTTTAGCTTAGTCTTGAGTACCTCACCTCGCGTATAAAAAATAAAAAGGTGCTGTATTACGGTTACAGGAAATGGATATTTATGTGTAAATCCCCCACGTTATATTTAGTGTAGTCGGCGGGATCAGGGACCTGAGCATGGGGAAAATGTTAAGTGTTTATTTATTTGGCAAGGGAGCGTGTTACTATATGTTTTGGTGCACTTAGTTTTAGTATGCAGCACTGGTTGGCCTTGGTTTTGGTGGAGCCTCTGAAGCCTGGTATATGCAGCTGTGCCCTGTGTGTTTTTTTTTTTTGAGTGAGTGGAACGGAGTTGCCCTGAGGCCCTGTTGGGGCCACAATGGCTGTGCCTTCTGCTGCTGTATATGTGCGTGACCTGACAGCTGGGTGAGTATGTGTGTGAGGTTTGCAGTGTCACTTCCATGAGGGAAGTCGGAGGGGAATGTGCTGAGAAAAGTGCGCATCCCTTGGCACCAAGCTTACGGCTGTCTCGGTGATGGTGAATCATGGCTTGTAGAGGAGCTGGGTTCAGTTGCTCTAGTGTTTGTTCGGCTGAGGGGTGGAGGACTTCAAAAGGCAGTACAGCCCAGTCCAGGGTCCTTGTCATGAGAAACGTGTAAAAAAGCCCAGTCACTACACCCAAAAGGGGAGGGGGTGCAATGCGCCCTGGCCAGTGCCATGAGTGTACCCGTATGAATTGTTCTGTGAGCATGCATGTAGTTGACAGGAAGTTCCAGGTATGTGGCAACTGATTTAATTGCACCAAAAATACTGAACCAAAATAGAAACGCAACATATAACAATTTCAAATATTTGACTGAGTTACAGTTCGTAGAAGGAAATCAGTCATTTGAAATAAATTCCTTAGGCCCTAATCGATGGATTTCACATGACTGGGCAGGGGCGCAGTCATCGGTGGGTCTGGGAGGGCATACAGTAGGTCCACCCACTGGGGAGCCATGTCCAGCCAATCAGAATGAGTTTTTCCTCACAAAAGCGCATTATTACAGACAGAAATACTACACGTGGCCGGCCTATGGCTGTGAGGCCGGTTGGATGTACAGACAAATTCTGTATAACAACATTGGAGGTGGCTTATGGTAAAGAAATTAACATTCAGGTAGCTGGCCACAACTCTGATGGACATTTCTGCAGTCAGCATGACAATTGCACGCTCCCTCAAAGCTTGAGACATTTGTGGCATTGTGTTGTGACAAACCTGCAGATTTTAGTGGCATTTTATTGTCTCCAGCACAAGGTGCACCTGTGTAATGACCATGCTGTTCAATCAGCTTCTTGATATGCCACAATTATTTTGGCAAAGGAGAAATGCTCACTAACAGGGATGTGCACAAAATTTGAGAGAAATTAGCTTTTTGTGCAAATGGAACATTTCTGGGATATTTTATTTCAGCTCAAGAAACGAGGGACCTTGTTGACATGTTGCGTTTTATATTTTTGTTCAGTACATTGTAATGTATTTTCACATTATTGTATGGAGAAAGAAAACACTGAGAAATGTATGAATTTTAGAGGTGATTAATAACAATGAATGAGACATTTGTGCAGTGTGACTATCCAAGTTCATATGTTGCAGAATGGTGAGCTGTGGTGACGGTCTGCTGGTAAAACCTGATATGGCAGTGTGAGAACCAGTGGAGAAGCCATGCTTCCCCCCCCAAAATTTACAACAAAAAAAAAATGATTAAAATGTATCGTTCGTCTTTCTGTGTTTCATCATTTTCTTTCAATTTGCAAGATGCTGAATGTATCTCACAGGAGAAAGCATCCAAGCAAAGAAAACAGAGCCCCTCTGTCTCTCTACTTGTAGGACATCTACAATGCATTCGGAAAGTATTCAGACCCCTTGACTTTTTCCAAATTTGTTACATTACAGCCTTATTCTAAAATAGATTCAATTTATGTTTTCCTCATCAATCTACACACAATACCCCATAATAACCAAATAAACAAGTTTTTATAAATGTTTGCAAATTTAAAATACTGAAATATAACATTTACGTAAGTATTCAGACTTTCTACTCAGTACTTTGTTGAAGCACCTTTGGCAGCGATTACAGCCTCGAGTCTTCTTGGGTATGGCGCTACAAATCAAATCAAATTTATTTATATAGCCCTTCGTACATCAGCTGATATCTCAAAGTGCTGTACAGAAACGCAGCCTAAAACCCCAAACAGCAAGCAATGCACGTGTAGAAGCACGGTGGCTAGGAAAAACTCCCTAGAAAGGCCAAAACCTAGGAAGAAACCTAGAGAGGAACCAGGCTATGTGGGGTAGCCAGTCCTCTTCTGGCTGTGCCAGGTGGAGATTATAACAGAACATGGCCAAGATGTTCAAATGTTCATAAATGACCAGCATGGTCGAATAATAATAAGGCAGAACAGTTGAAACTGGAGCAGCAGCACGGTCAGGTGGACTGGGGACAGCAAGGAGTCATCATGTCAGGTAGTCCTGGGGCATGGTCCTAGGGCTCAGGTCAGTTGAAACTGGAGCAGCAGCACGGCCAGGTGGACTGGGGACAAGCTTGGCACACCTGTATTTGGGGAGTTTCTCCCATTCTTCTCTGCACATCCCCCTCAAGCTCTGTCAGGTTGGATGGGGAGCTTCGCTGCACAGCTATTTTCAGGTCTCTCCAGAGACAGTCTCAAGACTGGGCTCTGGCTAGTCCACTCAAGGACATTCAGAGACTTGTCCCGAAGCCACTCCTGCGTTGTCTTGAATGTGTGCTTGTAGTCATTGTACTGTTGGAAGGTGAACCCCAGTCTGAGGTCCTGAGTGCTCTGGACTAGGTTTTCATCAAGGATCGCTCTGTACTTTGTTTCGTACATCATGGTGGTCACTGTGTTCTTGGGGACCTTCAATGCTTCATACATGTTTTGGTACCCTTCCCCAGATCTGTGCCTCGACACAATCCTGTCTCGGAGCTCTACGGACAATTCCTTCGTCCTCATGGCTTGGTTTTTGCTCTGACATGCACTGTCAACTGTGGGACCTTTTATAGACAGGTATGGGTCTTTCCAAATCTTGTCCAATCAATTGAATTTACCACAGGTGGACTCCAAGTTGTAGAAACATCTCAAGGATGATCAATGGAAACAGGATGCACCCGAGCTCAATTTCGAGTCTCATAGCAAAGGCTCTGAATACTTATGTAAATCAGATATTTCTGTTTTTAAATTGTTATAAATGTGCAAAGAATCTACAAACCTGTTTTCACTTTGTCATTATGGGGTATTATGTGTAGATTGAGGAAAAAAGTGAATTTAATCCATTTTAGAATAAGGCTGTAACGTAACAAAATGTGGGAAAGGTCAAGGGGTCTGAATACTTTCAGAATGCACTGTACCTGATGCTGTCTGGTCTAAATGAGTTTGACATTGTTGCCACCCTTAAGGGAAGGGGAAGCCAGCAAGCAATTGGCCTACCTTGACAAAAAAAGTTTTAAAAACTAACTAACAATGTTGAGCTAAATTGAGCAAGTTCAACTGTGAATGGTCCTGCTTTGATTTTGGTGTCACTACTATCAAATCACATTTAGAGCATACAGTACATCATTAACAGAAACAACTTAAATTGTTACATCCTCTTGTGTTGTCCTCCGGTGGCTAGCTAGCTAGTTAAAATTGGCCCTTTCCTAAATTAGCCATAGATTGAGATAGGGATTTGGACTTGTGGTTTAACTTAATTCTCTGTACTGCCCAATGATTATAATGGTGATTCTGATCCAACCATTAATTCATACATTGTTGTGCCCCTGGCCGGAGAGTATGGGAGTTCAATATGTAGCTAGATGTAGAAGGCTAATGTTAACTAGCTAACGTTGCCCATGAATTGAAGTCAGGCTAGCGAGCAAGCATTTTATCCAGGTAGCATAGGACAAAAAAAAGTGTGTACTGTATGACAGTGTGATAACCGTTTCGTCAACATGAAAGAGAGGAGGATGGCATTGGCATTTCTCTACAAGTAGGTTCAACATGTTTTTCTACTAGCACAAATGCGCATGCGCACACACACACACACACACACAAAAACAAGAACCATGGACAGCCACATCACATTTAGCTTACGTTGATTGGACTAAATTGTTTTTGGTGTACTTTATTTGTCACTGTATTAGACTATGCAGAGGTGATTTGATGTTGAAGTTGAAATGGTACTGGAATAGTGGAGGCTGTGGTAATGGATGCTGCGGTAACTCTCTGTGGTTCTAAATCAATAGTTTTTCAGTGGTCTGAAAATGTCTGAAACACTAACTTACTTGACATGCTGTAGGTTATGTAATTGTCTGTTACATGCAATATGTTTTCTGGACTTCACTGGACAGGGGATGCTATCCGGTTTTGTGATGAAACACAGGTGTGGTTGAATTGATTCCACCACTGTCTCTTCTTGTTGTCTCAGCAAATATATCACGGTCGCAAGGCATATGAATTAACAGGTTAAAGAGCAAACAACGCAATGATCACAAAATATAGGCTGTAATTTGGCTTTTTTTTTGGGGGGGGGGGGGGTTGGCTTCCCTAGTTGTTTTTTCCCCCTCCACGCACCGCTACTGTGTGCATTGCATGCCATTGCATGGTTTGCGCAGTGGTTTGATTTATTTTCTGTCAAGTGTGAGGACACCATTGAAATTAGGAGGGAAAGTAACTGGGTAGAACCGTCAACCTACTTTGAACGCATGTATGTGATTGTTAACGAGGGTGTGGCCTTTTTATAAAAGACTTCCCGTTTGTAACACTTAATATGACAAATAGGAATGATTGTAAATGTATTGTTTTGAAGTATTTAGTGCCCGTATTCCACCTAGACTTGCTCTCCTTCTCCCTGGGCACGCTCTCCATAAGTGTTGAAAAAACATTGTCTGTTTGAGTGTGTATGAGTAAACCTAATGATGTTTGGTTGTAAGAAATCTGATATTGCGATCTCTTGAAGTCTGTCGTGTAGGACAGTTGGATAGCACTCCCGGCTGGAACTGAAGATGATGTAGGCCTGTGAGCCTTTTTCTTTTTACGCTGAAAATAAATTGTTCTTGCATCCTGATATTGCTGTCTGATTCCCATGCTCCACTCCTTGACGCAAAGAACCTGTTATGTTTAGCTTAGTCCCTTTTTAGTACATCACCTCACATATTTGATTTGATTAGGATTTCCCATAGCCGATGGCAATGGCGACAGCTAGTCTTAGTGGGTCCGGCGCATATCGAAAAAAAGACATTTACAGACATAATACTTAACATGTAGTGTGCATGTGTTTGCATCTATCAGTTACACATGGAGGTCAGTGCATGCACACAAAGTAGGTCACATGGGGAGAGGCGTTGAGTTGCTTTGTTAAAAAAAAAGAAAAAAACAGTTTTGCTGTTCACTTGTGCTATATGAGATGGAAGGGAGCTCCATGCAATCATGTACAGTATTATACAAAGCCATTTCCTTGAATTTGTTCTGGACCTGGGGATTGTGAAAAGACCCCTGGTGGCATGTCTGGTGGGGTACGTGTGTGTCAGTGCTGTGTGTATGACTATGCAAACAATTTGGGATTTCCAATGCATTAATGTTTCTTATAAAAATAAGTGATGCAGTCTTTCCTCAACTTAGCCAAGAGAGACTGGCATGCATATTACTGATATTAGCCCTCTGATTACAATGAAGAGCAAAACCTGCCGCTCTGTTCTGGCCCAGCTGCAGCTTAACTAGGTTCTTTGCAGCACTTGACCATATGACTGGACAATAATCAAGATAAGATAAAACTAGAGCCTGCAGGACTTGCTTTGTGGAGTGTGGTGTCAGAAAAGCAGAGCATCTCTTTATCACGGACAGACCTCTGCACATCTTTACAACCATTGAATTAATATGCGTTGACCATGACAGTTTACAATCGAAGGCAACACCACGTCATTTAGTCTCCTCAACTTGCTCAACAGCCTCACCGTTCATTACCAGATTTAGCTGAGGTTTAGAATTTAGGGAATGTACCAAATTCCATGCTCTCGAGATGTTCAGGACCAATTTATTACTGGCCACCCATTCTGAAACTGACTGCAATTCTTTGTTTAGGGTTGCAGTGATTTAACTAGCTGTGGTTGCTGATGCGTATAGGGTTGACTCATCAGCATACACGGACACACAGGCTTTGTTTAATGCCAGTGGCAGGTAATTGGTAAAAGTTGAAAGCATTAGAGGGCCAAGAGAGCTGCCCTGCGATACACCAAACTTTACATGTTTAATAGAGAAGCTTCCATTAAAGAAACCCCTTTGTTCTGTTAGATACTGTAGAAATATCTGAATCCACAATACGGCAGAAGCTGATAAGCCATAAACTTGTTTTAACAGGTTTGGTCCATAATATCAAGGCTGCATTGAAATCTAACAGTAGAGCTCCCACAATGTTATACATTTCTTTTAACCAATCATCTGCAATTTGTGTCAGTACAGCACATGTTGTGTGCCCTTCTCTATTAGCATGTTGAAAGTCTTAATTTTTTTCCATAGAAATACCATTGTATTTGGTCAAAACATTTTCCCAACAGTTGGCTAAGAGCTCGCAGCAAGCTGATAGGTCAGCTGTTAGAACCAGTAAAGTCCGCTTTATCATTCTTGGGTAGTGGAATGACTTTGGCTTCCCTCCAGGCCCGAGGACAAACACTTTCCTCTAGCTCAGATTAAAGATATGACATATAAGAGTGACTATAGAGTCAGCCACCATACTCGGTAGCTTTCCATTTAAGTCATCAATGCCAGGAGGTTTGTCATTATTGATTATTAACAATAATATTTCCACCTCTCCCACACTAACGTTACAAAATTAAAAGTTACAATGCCTTTCTTTCATTATTAGTTTTTTTTATGCTGGAGTACGATGGCTCACTTTTCAAAGTTTGCCCACTTAGCCACTGAAGTAATCATTAAAATAATTGGCATCATTTAAATGGTTTTGTGATGAAAAAGCCATCTGATTTCATAAAAGATGTAGTTTCATTTATCAGGTATCAAGGTAAGACCCAGATGGAGACCGTAGAAGTAACAATGTTTATTACAGCAACAGGGGCAAAGGTACCAGATGGCAGGCAGGCTCAGGGTCAGGGGCAGGCAGAGTGGTCAGGTGGGTGGGTACAGGGTCAGGACAGGCAAGGGTCAAAAACCAGGAGGATGAGAAAAAATAGACTGGGGAAAAGCAGGAGCTGACACAAAACGCTGGTTGGCATGACAAACAAGACAAACTGGCAACAGACAAACAGAACACAGGTATAAATACACAGGAGATAATGGGGAAGATTAGGGGGGGAGACAAAGACAGGTGAAACAGATCATGGTGTGACAGTACCCCCCCCCCCCCCTCTATGTGCGCCTGGCGTCCTACCTGGGCGCATACCTGGGTGACCGGGGTGGTCGGCGTTGGGGACCATCATCTCTCCTCCAGGCCATAACCCTCCCACTCAACCAGGTACTAGAAACCCTTACCCTGTGGTCAAACCCTTACCGTCTACGCCAGATGGCAATCGACGACATGGGAAGGAGGGGTGGGCCTGATAATGGAAGACAAAGGGCTGTGAGACACGGGCTTAATTCTAGACACATGGAATGTAGGATGAATACGAAGGGTACGGGGCAACAGAAGGCGGTCATCAGAGGGGCTAATGGTCTTGGAGATGGGAAAGGGCCGATAAACCGGGGGTCAGTTTGCGAGACTCCAACCGGAGGGGCAGGTCCCAGGTGGACAGCCTTACGTTCTGCCCGAGAAGATACCAGGGAGCCGGGGTCCGATGGCGATCCGCTTGTCGTCGATACCTGGAGGTGGTCTTGAGGAGGGCCGGCCGGGCTCTCCTACAGCAGCAGACAAACCTCTGGGCAGAAGGAATGTCGACCTCCTCTTCCTGCTCAGGGAAGAGCGGAGGCTGATACCTCAGGAAACACTCAAAAGGAAATAGGCCTGTGGCATTGCGGTGTGCATATTCAACCCATACAAGCTGCTGGCTCCAGGTGGTGGGGTAGGCGGAGACCAGGCAGCGCAGGGTAGTTTCAAGGTCCTGATTGGCTCGCACCGACTGGCCGTTGGACTTGGGGTGGAACCCGGAGGACAGGCTGGCCGATGACCCAATGAGGGTGCAGAACACCTTCCAGAACAGGGACGAGAACAGAGGACCCTGGTCGGAGACCATGTCCACGGGCAGTCCATGGATCCGGAAGACGTACTGCACCATCAGCTGGGCCCTCTCTTTGGCAGAGGGTAGTTTGGGGAGAGGAATGAAGTGGGTTTGGAAAACCGATCCACCATGGTCAGGATGGCGGTATTGCCATCAGACAGAGGAAGACCCGTGACAAAGTACAGGGAGATGTGAGACCAGGGACGGTTGGGGATAGGCAGAGGTTGGAGGAGACCAGCCGGAGCTTGCCAAGGAATCTTGTTCTGTGCACACACCATGCAAGCGGTGACGAATGCGGACACATCAAGAACCATAGTAGGCCACCAAAAGTGCTGTTGTACAAAGGCCAGGGTCCGGGTGGCAGGCAAGGCTGAAGGAGTGGGCCCACTCCAGGACAGTGGAGCTGACGGCGTCAGGAACAAACATCCGGTTAATAGGGCCCCCCCAGGGTTCGGCTGGGAAAGCTGCACCTCACACGGACCTGCTTCCCTATTCCTTAGCTGAGTGCCGTCACCAGGCATGAAGTGGGAAGGATGGTCTCGGGTTCCGGGGTAGTAGTCGTGGGGCTATAGCGGCAGGACAGTGCATCCGACTTGACGTTCTTGGATCCTGGCCGGTATGAGAGGGAGAAGTTGAACTGTGAGAACAGCAGGGCCCATCTGGCTTGCCTGGAGGTGAGGCGCTTGGCAGTGCGGAGATACTCCAGGTTCTTGTGGTCAGTCCATACGATGAACAGATGTTTTGCCACCCTCAAGCCAGTGCCTCCATTACTCCAACGCCATCTTCACTGTGAGAAGCTCACGATTCCCCACATCATAGTTCCTGTCCGTGGCATTGAGGCGAGGGGGGAAGAAAGCGCAGGGATGTAGCTTGAAGTCAAGGGCAGAACTCTGGGACAGGACAGCCCCCACTGCGACATCCGAAGCATCTGCCTCCACCACGGACTGACGAGATGGGTCAGGATAAACCAGGATGGGAACTGTGGTGAAGTGATGTTTGAGGTCCCGGAACACCCGGTCAGCAGCTGGAGACCACGTGAACGGAACCTTGGGCGAGGTGAGTGCTGACAGGGGGAAAGCCAGGGTGCTATAACCCTGGATAAAGCGGCGATAGAAGCTGGCGAATCCCAGGAAATGTTGCAGCTGCACCCTGGACACTCTCACCTTCCCGAGATCCATCTGGACACTCCCAGCAGATAGGATGTAACCCAGAAAGGGGATGGTGGTGTGATAGAACTCCCACTTCTCCGCCTTCACAAACAGCTGATTCTCCAGAAGGCGTTTAAGGACCTGCCTGATGTGGAGCACGTGTTCTTGAGGGGAGCGGGAGAAGACGATTTCATCAATGTAGACTAAGACGAACCGGTTCAACATGTCACGGAGGACATCACTCACCAGAGCCTGGAACACAGCAGGGGCATTGGTGAGGCCAAAGGGCATGACCAGATGCTCGTAGTGGCCACTTGCTGTGTTGAATGCGGTCTTCCACTTGTCCCCCTCTCGTATCCGCATGTGGTAGGCATTCCATAAATCCAGTTTGGAAAACACAGTGGCCCCCTGGAGCGCCTCGAAGGCCGAGGAGATGTGTGGTAGCGGGTAACGGTTCTTAACCGTAATGTCATTGAGTCCTCGGTAGTCAATGCACGAACACAGGGTCTTGTCCTTTTTTTTCCACAAAGAAGATCCCTGTGCCGGCGGGAGAGGAAGAGGGATAAATCCAGCAGCTAGGGAGTCCCCATAGCCTTGGTCTCCGGTCCCGACAGAGAGTACAGACGTCCCTGGGGTGGCGTGGGGTCAGTGCCGTGGAAGCGACGTGGTCCAGGCCTTGCTGAACACGTCCTGGAGGTCCTGGAATTCCGCGGGAATGGCGGAGAGGTCCGGGGCACGATCAAAGTGTTCAGAATTTGTCTTTCTGCCTATAATTTCATTTAAAGTACTCAAGTGTTTTTCAATCATACTTCATGTCATTAATCTTTGCTTCATAATACAGTTTCTTATTTTTGTTGAGTTTAGTCACATCATTTCTTAATTTGCAGTAAATCAGTCAGATGTGCAGCCAGATTTATAAGCCACTCCTTTAATCCCAACTCTTTCAACCTTAGTTTTTCAATTCCTCATCAGTCCATGGAGTCTTAACAGTTCTAACTGTCAGTTCTTAACAAGTGCATGTTTATCAATAATTGCAAATAGCAATTTCATAGATTCTTCAAGTGCAGCGTCTGGATGCTCTTATTAATCACATCAGACGAACAAGTATAGAAAAGGTGGCATAGTACAGCTACAGGAATTAGGTTACTTATTGTTAGATTTCCGACATTACAGAATCGTCACATCTTCAATGGGCAGCATGACGGAAACTTAGATGGTTATTTTCCATCTTTTAACTTTTAAACCGCTATCACTCCCAGTCTTCTCCTCTTAAATAACCATTTTGTAATTCCATGTGTTAAATTTTGCTCTGCAAATATCTGGGCCAATTTCTTTACCAGATGATTAGAAGATATTTCAACACTCAAGATGGACGACCTGATTTCACAAGACAAAGGAGCTATGAATACTGACTTCATCTTGTTACGCCTGCTTTGGTCCCTATTCAGGTTTGTTTGATATATTTCAAAGGTTTCCCAATTTCAGTCTGTTTGAAGCGATGCCTCTTGAAAGCATTGAATTCGAGCAGTCCTGCTTGTGCTCTTTGCACAAACAAATTACGCCTTTTTCAGATCAAATTAGTTCTGTTGAAAACGATACGCGTCACCTCCACTGTATAGATGGCCAACTAGTGAAAAAATCTCCCAAAAACATTCCACGTTACTTTTGATGGTTTCCTTTCAAGCTCTCTTCATATCAAAAGAGAAAGAAGAGGGCAGAAGATAGCAGACAAAAGAATCCCAAACGTTGAGGCTTCACTTTCCCTTGAAGATGTTCAAATTAACTTCGGAGAAAATAAATCTAAGCGAGCTGTAGCCTGAAATGTCAACACTGCAGTGTTTTTAGGACTAAAGTCACTAAGATGAGAGATACCAGTGGCTGGCTTTGGTGTTACTTCAAAGGCTTGACTTTAAGAAAGTGGGTTAATACTGTACTGATATGAAGATCTCTACCTGGCTTTGTGACCCCATCTTTACGTTCTTAAGCCGAGCCACAGATCTTGGAACAGTCCTTACCTGCCAGGAGGCAGGGGTTGTGAGGGGAGGGGAGGCAAGGGGGGGGGGGGGGGGGGTCATAGGGGCAGGTTTGACGTGTGACCCAGAGGTCGTCTTTGGTCTTCTTCCCTTCTGTAATGGCAGTAGCTCTTTCTTCTCTTATTATGCCCAGAAAAAGATGGCCTCCTTTGAACTCTACAGTAGCTATAGAAACGGCTGGAGTTTCTCCACTTAATGCGCAGCTGTCAGTGTCTGGCTGGGCTGCTGCTCTGCGGGTTGAAGTCATTAAAACACAGACATACACAGGACACACATTGACACATTTGCTAACACGGGCTAGATAAACAAGAGCCTGTGTAAGTGTGTGTTTTTTAGAGGGAGGGGGGTTCCTTTTAATTGGGGTAGTCTACCCACTGGGCACAGACTTCAGTTCAAGATTTACATGTTTTGCGGGTGAAATTTCAACTACAGAATAATGTCATCAGAGTAATCAACATAATCAACAAACCTTCTATAAAATGTGTTTACTTTGTTCCTTTGAAACATCTTCAGATCTTCAATGTCATATCTATTATCTGGGTAGCATCTCCTATTGGACAGTTTTTCCTAATTTCAGAAATAATACATTTTTAAAATGCGTTTTTTGATGCGTTTTACTTAAATGTTTAACCTTTATTTATCGAGGTAATTTCAGTTATGAACAAATTCTTATTTACACATTCTTACTTACCAAAAGGCCTCCTGCGGAGATGGAGCAGCATGAACACAACATGGTAGCAGCACGAAACAGGATACAAACAGGATACAAACATTGTTGGGCACAGACAACAGCACAAAGGGCAAGAAGGTAGAGACACCAATACATCACGCAAAGCAGCTACAACTGTCAGTAAGAGTGTCCATGATAGTCTTTCAATGAAGAGATTGAGATAAAACTGTCCAGTTTGGGTGTTTCTGTCAAATGGTTTTGTTATATAGTTCAGTATTCTCTGATGTTTATAAAGTTTAATATTAGGATGCAAACTCAAAATTCAGTACATTGAGTGGCGATTTTAGCATGTAAATCTTGGTGGGGCAAACAAACAAGAAACACGTTGATGCATACCAGCAAAGCCTCTACACAGCACAACACTAAACAGTACATGAATTGCTCTATAACTATGACAAACGGCGTCCACAAACTGTTAGGGCCCCAAAACAACATCTTAACACTGCTACACCTGGTTATCAGCAGAGCCCTGTCTGGCAGAGAAACAGTGCATTCAGCCTCATTTACTGCCTTTAAAAAAAACACAGCTATTATGGCTGACTTGCTTAAATAAATGTGGTTTCTACTGGCAATTGAGATGTACGAACTATGGCATAAGTGAACAACGAGCAGATAAGAGGCAATCCATAATTTCGATTAAGACAATGAGTGCGCTAGGATGGACATAGTCAATACAACTATTTGTTCAGCACATTTTAAATGTGCAGCGACAGAATTCAGAACATGGACCGTCCTTACACAGAACCCAAACCGGCTGCGCGCGTGCGTCATTGTGCATAAATGTATTTTGTCCCCCCACACCAAATACGATCACGGCACGCAGGTTAAAATATCAAAACAAACTCTGAACCAATTATATTAATTTAGGGACAGGTCGAAAAGCATTAAACATTTATGGCAATTTAGCTAGCTAGCTTGCACATGCTAGCTAATTTGTCCTATTTAGCTAGCTTGCTGGTGCTAGCTAATTTGTCCTGGGATATAAACATTGAGTTATTTTACCTGAAATGCACAAGGTGTGGCCACCAGCTGCAATAAATACTGCAGTGCATCTCCTCCTCATGGACTGCACCAATCTCACTCAAATCATCAAGGAACCCACCAGGTACAACCCTAACTCTGTAAACAAGGGCACCCTCATAGACGTCATCCTGACCAACTGGCCCTCCAAATACACCTCCGCTGTCTTCAACCAGGATCTCAGCGATCACTGCCTCATTGCCTGTATCCGCTACGGAGCCGCAGTCAAACGACCACCCCTCATCACTGTCAAACGCTCCCTAAAACACTTCTGCGAGCAGGCCTTTCTAATCGACCTGGCCCGGGTATCCTGGAAGGACATTGACCTCATCCCGTCAGTTGAGGATGCCTGGTCTTTCTTTAAAAGTAACTTCCTCACCATTTTAGATAAGCATGCTCCGTTCAAAAAATGCAGAACTAAGAACAGATATAGCCCCTGGTTCACTCCAGACCTGACTGCCCTCGACCAGCACAAAAACATCCTGTGGCGGACTGCACTAACATCGAATAGTCCCCGCGATATGCAACTGTTCAGGGAAGTCAGGAACCAATACACACAGTCAGTCAGGAAAGCTAAAGCCAACTTCTTCAGGCAGAAGTTTGCATCCTGTAGCTCCAACTCCAAAAAGTTCTGGGACACTGAAGTCCATGGAGAACAAGAGCACCTCCTCCCAGCTGCCCACTGCACTGAGGCTAGGTAACACGGTCACCACCGATAAATCCATGATTATCGAAAACTTCAACAAGCATTTCTCAACGGCTGGCCATGCCTTCCGCCTGGCTACTCCAACCTCGGCCAACAGCCCCCCCCCCCCCCCCCCCGCAGCTACTCGCCCAAGCCTCTCCAGGTTCTCCTTTACCCAAATCCAGATAGCAGATGTTCTGAAAGAGCTGCAAAACCTGGACCCGTACAAATCAGCTGGGCTTGACAATCTGGACCCTCTATTCCTGAAACTATCCGCCGCCATTGTCGCAACCCCTATTACCAGCCTGTTCAACCTCTCTTTCATATCGTCTGAGATCCCCAAGGATTGGAAAGCTGCCGCAGTCATCCCCCTCTTCAAAGGGGGCGACACCCTGGACCCAAACTGTTACAGACCTATATCCATCCTGCCCTGCCTATCTAAGGTCTTCGAAAGCCAAGTCAACAAACAGGTCACTGACCATCTCGAATCCCACCGTACCTTCTCCGCTGTGCAATCTGGTTTCCGAGCCGGTCACGGGTGTACCTCAGCCACGCTCAAGGTACTAAATGATATCATAACCGCCATCGATAAAAGACAGTACTGTGCAGCCGTCTTCATAGACCTTGCCAAGGCTTTCGACTCTGTCAATCACCGTATTCTTATCGGCAGACTCAGTAGCCTCGGTTTTTCGGATGACTGCCTTGCCTGGTTCACCAATTACTTTGCAGACAGAGTTCAGTGTGTCAAATCGGAGGGCATGCTGTCCGGTCCTCTGGCAGTCTCTATGGGGGTGCCACAGGGTTCAATTCTCGGGCCGACTCTTTTCTCTGTATATATCAATGATGTTTCTCATGCTGCGGGCGATTCCCTGATCCACCTCTACGCAGACGACACCATTCTATATACTTCCGGCCCGTCCTTGGACACTGTGCTATCTAACCTCCAAACGAGCTTCAATGCCATACAGCACTCCTTCCGTGGCCTCCAACTGCTCTTAAACGCTAGTAAAACCAAATGCATGCTTTTCAACCGTTCGCTGCCTGCACCCGCACGCCTGACCAGCATCACCACCCTGGATGGTTCTGACCTTGAATATGTGGACATCTATAAGTACCTAGGTGTCTGGCTAGACTCTAAACTCTCCTTCCAGACCCATATCAAACATCTCCAATCGAAAATCAAATCAAGAGTCGGCTTTCTATTCCGCAACAAAGCCTCCTTCACTCACGCCGCAAAACTTACCCTAGTAAAACTGACTGTCCTACCGATCCTCGACTTCGGCGATGTCATCTACAAAATTGCTTCCAACACTCTACTCAGCAAACTGGATGCAGTTTATCACAGTGCCATCCGTTTTGTCACTAAAGCACCTTATACCACCCACCACTGCGACTTGTATGCTCTAGTCGGCTGGCCCTCGCTACATATTCGTCGCCAGACCCACTGGCTCCAGGTCATCTACAAGTCCATGCTAGGTAAAGCTCCGCCTTATCTCAGTTCACTGGTTACGATGGCAACACCCATCCGTAGCACGCGCTCCAGCAGGTGTATCTCACTGATCATCCCTAAAGCCAACACCTCATTTGGCCGCCTTTCGTTCCAGTTCTCTGCTGCCTGTGACTGGAACGAATTGCAAAAATCGCTGAAGTTGGAGACTTATCTCCCTCACCAACTTCAAACATCTGCTATCTGAGCAGCTAACCGATCGCTGCAGGTGTACATAGTCTATTGGTAAATAGCCCACCCATTTTCACCTACCTCATCCCCATACTGTTTTTATTTATTTATTTTTCTGCTCTTTTGCACACCAATATCTCTACCTGTACATAACCATCTGATCATTTATCACTCCAGTGTTAATCTGCATAATTGTAATTATTTGCCTACCTTCTCATGCCTTTTGCACACAATGTGTATATATAGACTCCCCTTTTTTCTACTGTGTTATTGACTTGTTAATTGTTTACTCCATGTGTAACTCTGTTGTCTGTTCACACTGCTATGCCTTATCTTGGCCAGGTCGCAGTTGCAAATGAGAACTTGTTCTCAACTAGCCTACCTGGTTAAATAAAGGTGAAATAAAAATGAAAAAAATAAATAAAATAAAATTAAAAAAAATAAATACAGTTCTTGCTGTGAGCTGTTACCCCACTCTTCCACCAAGACACCTGCAAGTTCCCAGACATTTCTGGGTGGAATGGCCCTAGCCCTCACCCTCCTATCCAACAGTTCCCAGACATGCTCAATGGGATTGAGATCCGGGTTCTTCGCTGGCCATGGCAGAACACTGACATTCATGTCTTGCAGGAAATCCCACACAGAATGAGCAGTATGGCTGGTGGCATTGTCATGCTGGAGGGGCATGTCAGGATGAGCCTGCAGGAAGGGTACCACATGAGGGAGGAGAATGTCTTCCCTGTAACGCATAGCGTTGAGATTGCCTGCAATGACAACAAGCTCAGTCCGATGATGCTGTGACACACAGACCCGGACCATGACGGACCCTCCACCTCCAAATCGATCCCGCCCCAGAGTACAGGCCTCGGTGTAACGCTCATTCCTTCGTCGATAAATGCGAATTCGACCATCACCCCTAGTGAGACAAAACCGTGACTCGTCAGTGAAGAGCACTTTTTGCCAGCCCTGTCTGGTCCAGCGACGGTGGGTTTGTGCCCACAGGTGACGTTGTTGCCGACGATGTCGGGTGAGGACCTGCCTTACAACAGGCCTACAAGCCCTCAGTCCAGCCTATCTCAGCCTATTGCGGACAGTCTGAGCACTGCTGGATTGATTGTGCGTTCCTGGTGTAAGTCGGCAGTTGTTGATGCCATCCTGTACCTGTCCCGCAGGTGTGATGTTCGGATGTACCGATCCTGTGCAGGTGTTGATCAGCTGTCCGTCCTGTCCCCCTGTTGCGCTGTCTTAGGCGTCTCACAGTACGGACATTACAATTTATTGCCCTGGTCTCATCTGCGGTCCACATGCCTCCTTGCAGCATGCCTAAGGCACGTTCACGCAGATGAGCAGAGACCCTGGGCATCTTTTTGGTGTCAGTAGAAAGAGTCAGTAGAAAGGCCTCTTTAGTGTCCTAATTTTTCATAACTGTGACCTTAATTGCCTACTGTCTGTAAGCTGTTTGTGTCTTAACGACCGTTCCACAGGTGCATGTTCGTTAGTAGTTCATGGTTCATTGAACAAGCATGGGAAACTGTTTAAACCCTTTACAATGAAGATCTGTGAAGTTATTTGGGTTTTTACAAATTATCTTTGAAGGACAGGGTCCTGAAAGTGGGACGTTTCTTTTTTTGCTGAGTTTACATCTGACATGGTACAGGTGACTACTTTTTTTTTTTTTAAATGGCCCAGCGTCGTCTGGATTTGACTGGAGTAGGCTGTCATTGTAAATAAGAATTTGTACTTAACTGACTTGCCTAGTTAAATAAAAATAACTGTTTTGGTGTATACTTTTGTTTCAGAGTACTATAGATTTTTTTAAAGACTAACAAGAAACACTCTGTGTGACCCTGATTGCAGTAAAAGGTAACTTAATAGATTCACTGTTGCTACCAAAGTCATTCCAAAGGGTAGGTTTAACAGAGCAAAGGAAATGTAACCAAGTAATTTATCATCAATGATACTTAGGCCTATATGCACAGTTTTCAAAAGCTATTGTTTCAATTCAACCCAGGGTTCAACAAAAAGTAGACAAAACAAAGGCCAAGGGTTTCAAGCTTTGGTTTATTTCAAATGTATTCATTAATATGTTGGATTCACGTTTCCATCTCAACCAAAAATCTAAGTTAAAGAATAGGACTAAATCAAATCAAAATTGACTGAAAATGCATTTTAAAGGTTGATTTGATTTAGTCCTATTATTTAACTTGCTTTTTGGTTTAGATGGAGACATGAACCCAAAATCTCAATTATTCATTTGTAGACAAACTGGAATTGAAGCCAGACTAATTCAGTGGCACAAAAGCTACATCTCCTTCAAATGTTGATATTTGGTTGTGTTGACAACCAAACACAATTCAATATCAGTTTTGCAATACAGTAAATACCCTCATAACTTGTCGACAAGTGAATAAATTACATGTTGGATTCACGTCTCCAACTACACCAAAAATAAAAGTTAAAGAATAGGATTAAGCCAGTGGCTCAGATGAAACTATCCAAGCATTAGATGGCTCTTCTTTAAATGTTGGTATTTGGTTGCATTGTCAATTCAAAATTCAAAATGACTTTTGTAATGCAGTAGCCTATCTTACAAATGAATATAACCGTATTTATTCCACCTTAAAGTGAGTAACACATCCATGGTGTGCCCAGTGGGTTGTGAGCTTGATAATTATTTTTTTTGTTGACATTACAATGATGGTGTACTGTTAAAACATTTTAATTGCGTTCTATAATTATTTAATAATGATATTATATGTGTAAAACCACCTTTTTCATGCATTTAATTGGTCTTTTAAGTAGCGCATGAATCACAAGAACCCACCACCATTGGTTTGATTTGTTTTGAAATGAATGGAATACAGTATGACTGCTTCCCTCATCATTAGTCATGGTACATAACCAAAGTTCATTCATTTATTAGAACAGTATTCCACAATAAATGTCCACCTTTGTGTCAACTCACTAATTACATCATTTATCAATGACTTACCCATAGGCCCACTGAGTCTAAGGTAACATTCAAAATGGCACCCCGTCCCCTATATAGAGCACTACTTGCCAAAAGTAGTGCACTAAATAGGGTGTGATTACAGACTCAGACTAGGACCTGACTCTTCCTCCCAAAAAATTGTAAAGGCTTTAATTTTCCCAGTCTCCAGAACTTCAAAGGCCGGCAAGTCCACAATCCTTCAAGTGCTCTCCGAGATTCTCATTCTTTCATTTCGACGGCCCCCTTCAATAAATATGTTCAATTGCCCTCTTTTCAAACAGATTCGTTTTCCCATGTATTTATTTTAAATGAACATTATTAGCTGGCCTGGCAAGAAAAGGTTATTATGCTAATCCTGAGGAATCGCAGGCGTTTTCATTTAATGCCTACTTATGGGCCATTCTTTAACGACTTTTTGCCTCACAGTCTTAGCAAATTAGCTCTGCGCCCCCAGACTCCTCCGCGCTTATAATTTTATTGGAACGAGAACCCCTTTTCGCTTTGATCCCAGACTGCGTTTTTGAATCTGCTGGTTGTGTATTCTAACATCAATGGAGACAGTCGCGAACGCTCGCTTTCATAATTTTTTTTCTTCACAGAGATAAAACGAACAACAGAGGGAGGGGAGGGGACAAGGCGGGAAACGGGAGATGAGAGGAGGATGACGGTCCCGGACAAGGCCTAGACATGAGGAGATGTGGTTCATACACATGGAGTCATGTCTTTATCAGATAGTTTGTCCTCCTTCTTATTGAAATAGCTGACCTCAGACTCCCTCGTTTCCTCCTCATATAGATCCCTTTCTTTTCTTTTGCGGGTCTTATCTCTCTCCGAGTTTTGCTGGTCCTACAGACAGAGCTGTCTGTGTCTGGGGCTTTCATATCTGGCAGGGTGCGATACTGCTTCATCCTCAGCTCTCCCTTCAGCCTACGGTCCTCAACGCCAGTGGCTCACAAGTCAGCGGTTTCAAGGCTTTGCTACACCCCCAAGGCCTGCAGACCAGGTGTACTCCCCTAGTGGATCAAATGAGTGAGCCTGGAATCCAAGCTATTACTCTAAATGTCTGGGAGTACACACAGACAATGGAGGTCAGGTAACAGCTAGATTTAAGGAACATAGACCTACCTACACTTTGACGATCACTCTACTAATACCCTCGTCCACTTTATTTGACCATAGGTTTAGCATGTGTGATCCCCCTCCCCCCCCCAGTAAAAACCCAACGTTTGGCCATTAGTGTGTTTTGACGAAATGTGCACACGAAGTGGTTCACCATCACCCCCCCCCCCCCCACCATCCATCCTGTCCACTCCTAGTGTGGCACCCCATGGGCAGTGATGGTGGGGAGTGTGGATGAAGGCATCCCACCAAAGTATAATGAGTAGGGGGCCGCTTTGATTTTTCCAACTCTTTCATCTTCAGACAGGGCCCTCCGCTGATAGTCTCCTCTCTCACTCTCTCGCTTTCTTTCTCTCTCTCCTTCCCGTTTCTCTTCTTGCCTTGATGTGGGATGGTAAAGGGAGAGAGTGAGTCTCTAATATGGTCCCCTGTTCTTTAGCAGTTACTGCCACGTTTAAATCACATCTATCCTAACCCCGGTTCTTTAGTTGGGGTACTATCATAAGTCCACAGGAACAAATGTAGTATGTTTCATGTTGGCATGGCAGTCTGTTTTTGCCTGTTGTGAGCTCAAAATCATTCAGATTTGATTTTTTTTAAAGGCTAATTTGAGGAAACAAAATAGTTTTGCAGTTTTTGAGAGCATAGCGAGACACCTTTGAGGCTCACGATTCTGCAAGATTCCCTTATGAAAAAAGATTGCCATCAGAGTTCAGTATAACTGCAGTTAGGGTGCAGTATATTTACAGTATGCTGCAAATACTATGTCCAAAACAGCATCGTTTTTTTATGGCAGTAATTTTGCAGTATAACTGCAGTTCAACTGTAGTATACTGCAGTTATTCTGCAATTACTGAGTCCAAAATACCACAGTCAACTGCAGTTACTGCACTTTTACTGCCGTTTCAAAACTACAATCTTCTTTGTAACGGTTTGGACAAAAAATAAGAAACTTTAAAGGAAAGCGAGAAAGAAAACATTTGCTCTTTTTAAAATTCTTGCACCCTCTCTCGTTCTAATCCCCCATTGTTTCAGACCCAAAGAGAGGGACAAAGGAGTCGACGATCAAAACAAATCACTATCAAGCTATCAAACGAGCGCCACCCCGCTCTGATTCCCGAACGCAGACTGCGGGAGAGTGAAAGAGCAAGGAACGAGACCGAGAAGAGTTAGTCAGACGGGTCGCATATTGTTTCCAGTCGCTTTGATGCGGAACTTAAAACGCCGCCCTCCCAAAAAATCTAACGACTCGTGGATGAAGAAGGAGGAGAAGAAAGAAGAAGAAAACGAATTGAAAACATGCTAGCGCACCCTCACTTATGTGAGGCTGGCTTTTGTTTCATTCGTGTACCGGACGATAACCTTATTACGCAGGATCTGAAATTAAACCAGTGGACTGCTTGACGCTTTGCTTTGAAGCCTCGACTGTCTCTTTCCTGTTTTGTGCTGCAAACCCAGGTTGTGGTGCGGTGATAAAACACTTCTGAAGGATATTAAAGACTTGAAAGTCCCTTGGCTATTCACTGGCACATATTTGATGCTGTTCTTTGCACTCATGGCTGAATTAGCATATTGCTTTCAAAGGGCCCCCCTCTGACGAACGTAATCCTTTTGCCATCGAGTGTTTGCTAAAAGTCACTAGTGATAGAAGTGCACTGTGTTCGCCAGTGACACATGAAAGTAACCATAACCCCGATTAGCGATGATGACTCAAGTTTAGTTTTTTCTCTCCTCGCCTCTGTTCCCTTTCCTCTCCATCATCATAATCAGCACCCTTTCTCCCCTCTCTTTTTTTGTTGTTGTTGTTTCTCCTCCCGTTTTTGTCTCTTTCATTTTGCGGCACACATCAGTCCCTTTTTCATAGTCGTCTTTCGAGGGAGGATTCGCGGGGGTGAGACGGCGTAACCTCTGCTCTACATCGACCTTTACTAAAACGCCCCGATTTTTAAATGTACTTCATCTACCTGTTTGGATCCTTCTCCTCCTCCCCTGTCCATCTCCTCTTTGGATTCAGGTTGCGTGCCACCGAGGACACGAGGGCGCCGAACATGCGGCGGGCAAGACGTGCCTGAGTTCCAACGGAAGACGAAGCCGAAGATGCAGAGTTAAACTTGCGAGGCACATCCTCTCAGTGTCGTCATGGTGCTGCAGAGTACATCGACACAACGGGTGACAGGCCCCACTGTGACCTGTTATTTAGCCCCTCTCCCGATTTGATCGCTAGTGTGAGTGACGACCATGCAGATCAGACTCTCGCGCTAGCGTTAGCCTTCGCTATCGCTAGCCCCATTTTGTATTGTTTTCGGTGACAGTTCAACAGTCACAGATCACACTCGCTTATTTTTCCGGTCGTTTCCGATGTGATAATCCTCTGAAATGTCGATATTGTCGACCGTTCAGTGTCACAGTGCTGGCCTTTGAGCACTAGTGTTTGTGGTCAGATCAATAATTGAGGTGTGTGTTTTAAACAGTGCAAACACGAGTCGACCGAACAGCATGTTCAGGCATCCTCTGAACTGTGCATGTGCCACCTGGTATGTTGGGGCGACAGTGACATTTAGGTCGTCAGGTGTTGGGCAGCAGAGAACCTCAGATCCGTATTGACTCTCATGGCTGTGGTGCGGAACTGGCTCTTTGCAGTAAGGCAGTGTGAGTCAGACTGACAAGCGGCAGGGGCTGGAACCTGAGGATCGGGGGGGGGGGGGGGGGGGGGGGGGGTTAATGGTATGGGGGCTTGGGTGGAACGGAGGGGGGTTGCGAGAGGGTGTTGAAAGGAGGCCTTGGGGCTCTCTCCCTTCCTCCCTTCCTCTCTTTCTTCGATGAAAGAGAGCTACGGACAGTGGCAGGGCAATAGGGTGGAAAAGTTCCACCCTGGAAACGCTGATGACATGCAGACACTTTTTGATACTCCGATGCCTACAACTACTCATTCCCACTCCTACACTTGCACAACCCCTAAGTAGTAATAGCAGCATAGTGGTGTCTCAGTACAACACTCTGACCAGTGTTTTTAGGTCTGCCAGATAACTGGGAAGCATTCTAAAGTGTCACTGTTAGTGGGGTGAAGGGTTTGGGGATTTCACCTCGGTGACAACGTGTATTCTGTTTGTCTGGTTTCTGTTTGCAGGGCTCCAGTTACTTCCCTGAGTCCACTCTCTCTCCATCGAAAAGAGGCGAAAACATTATTCCAGGTACTTCATTAGAGGAATTATCCCGGAGAGGTTTGAGGGACACAAGAATACAGGCTTAATCCCATTTGATTCCCAACTCCAACCCCGTTCCTTTTTTACCTTAACCACTCGGCCGTGCAATTGTTCACTTTGGAGAGATAGAGAGACCCTGTTCATAATTAGTCGAGAACCTCTATGATGAATAGAATTAGCATCATCTTTGTCCTCTCACCAGAAATATAGGCCTAATTATCTGCATGTCCAAGGGAGGCCCTGTACACAAGGCAAGAGGAGGTAGCTAGCCAGCTCTGTATTCCGGGACCTTCTGCCGCCCCCGAACAAACGCCGCCACCGGTAAAGATGAAAAAGAGAGGTACTTGTGGACGAAACGGGGCCAAAGTCTGAAGTGCTAATTGAAGTTCTGACTGCAGATGGGTCTTGTTAATGTTCCACCAACAGGTCACGACGTAACCCCCCCCCGACACGGCCCTTTGTGCCGTTTTAGGGCGAGGGTGGGGGGGGTGTAAGAGGGGGCGCCCCCAGATGAAAGTGAGTACCCCTCCACCGGGTGCCCGTGCGCCAGCCTCCGCCTAGCCCTCTGATTAAAATGCTAATGTGCCTCCATTGTGCTTTGATGTCTGGCTAACAATGGCGCTTGGTGATGGTGGCGGTGGCGGGGTTTGGGTTAGCGCAAGACGATGTCATTATTTATTTGTCACCCTGCGCTGATGCCCAGCTGAGCGCAGTGACAGTCCGAATCAATCATGTCACACGGAGGGAGCCGCCATGGGTTTGCCAGCCAGCAGCCCCCCCGCCCCATTCCAAGCCTGCGCCACCTTAATTAGCTTCCCATGGCGGCTCCCTCCGTAGCACCGTAGCCGGTGAGAAAGAGGGACCAGGAGAAAGGGATGCAGAATATTCTTCATCAAGAGGTGTCGACGACAAATAAAGAGGTACAAACACGTTCAACCAAGTTCCTGGACTGGGCCAACAAGTAGTTACACAAATCTCCACCAAAAAACAGTCGAACACACACGGACAGGCACATGCTCAAATCCTGGTTGAGATTTGATTTCTACAATGACAACCTCTCATTTTTTTTAAGTCATGTTGTGACATGTATTGAGGGAGGGGAGACACTCATCACTCCTCCATGGCTGTCACTAAAATGGCTTAGCGATGGCAGCGCTGTGTAAGAATTGACTCGTTTTGAGTACTTCATGTTGAGTCTAGTGTTTGCCACAAAACATCACCCAGCCTTACCTGACATGAAAGCAAGCGAGTGAGTGGCGTGCATACAGGGCATTTACTTATTTGATATCTATTTCACAGCACTGCTTCTGATATCCATTGAGTAGTTATGCCTCGACACTGATCTCAGCTCAGTTCTGCGTCTTTCCCCCCTGATGGTTAAGGCTGCGCTGTGATTCGTGTAAGCTGATATCCTACCCTACTTCTTTCTACCGTGGGTGTTTTCAAGGATCGGCGTTAAGGCCTGGCGTGATTGCCAGGGGTAAGTCAGCTGAACAAGAAGGGTGTGTTCTGTGGTTGACTGATTTCACCGTATTATTGCGCATATCAAGTTCATGTCCAGGTGAATCTAATTGCAATCACATGGCATATGTCAATAGACCTAATGCATGCAATAGCAGAGGAGAGAGAGAGCAACAAAGGAACAGGGTGTCACAGAGGGGGTTTGGTTACCACAGTTGCTACGCCGTCCATTTGGCATAATAGCACATCAACGCAACAACCCACAATCCATCTCTCTCATATCAACACAACAGTCGTGGCCTTTTCTTATGCCTATATGATAGTATTGTGTGTTGTTTTTTTGTTGTTGTTGTCGTGCGTCTTTTACATTGAGTCGTCGTGACCTGGGTTCGACTGTGTGTTTACCGTGCTGTTTACGTTGTTGTTTACTCAACTTTCATCAAGGTGGGACTGGCGTCTACAGTGACGCGACTCTGCTTCTGAGACGTGCTCTTGGCTTGAAACTGTCACCATTGTCACATACCCCGGTAGAACTGGTGTTTAAGTTTGTTGTGTGTGTGCGGCGAAGCTTGAAGATATTCTCTACAGAGGGGTTTGCGCGTGTGTGTGTGGGGGGGGGGGGGGGGTTATATGAAGTAGGAGCGGAGCTTTTATCAGTCTCTGAGTTGGAAGTCTTTGAGGGCCTCTTCAGAAGCGTTGCATTTCTTCCATTGTTCTATTTCCATCCCTCGCTTCTCTTCTGTCACATGTGAAATGACAAAAGGCCTCCTCCTCCTTTCCGTACCCCCTTTCCTTACCCCCTTTCTCTTCCCCCTCTTGCGCTGTTCCACTGGCGGTGTGGCACATAACCCACTTAGATTATTTTTTAAATACTTCCTCTCTGCACCAACTTTTACAGTGGCCCGCTGAAGGGTCGAGTTTATGATATCGGGGGTGGTGGACGTGGGACATTAAGTGTTCAGACAATCAAGAGTCTCTCTGTCTACTCTTTGTTTCACCCTGAATCACTCTGAATTTTGGGAATAGTAACAAAAGTATCCACTTCCTGAGTTTGTCCGGCCGTAGTTGAATGTATCCTCCAAAACCACACCGTCCCTCTCCTCCAAGAATATTGTTAGAACTCCTTGCATACTCACTGGAACATCCCAACAAGGAACTGCTATTTGTCTAGGGTTGCAAAAATTGTTATTTTATTTTTAAATGCCGGTTGAAAGATTCCCAGAATCAGGAGGAAATAAGCAGGAAATATCTCTGTACAATCACACTGCTCAGCTTGCCAGGGTAACGTAAGCCTTTGCCTGAGGGAAGGGAGGAGGGTGTGTGTGTGCATGTGCGCACGCGCGTTTGTGCACGTGTGTGTGTGTGCATACGTGAACGCCTACGCGGGTGCATACATTTGTGTGCTGGTGTGTGTTGCTGCAGCTTCTCCATTCTCCGTGACCTAGTCGCCGCCCATTGAGATGAGCCCTCCCTGTTGATGTTGTTGTGAGAGTTTCACCCCGTGGTCTGCAGTAAACACAGCATCCTGCCAGAGGACGCCACACTCCCCAACACCCGACACCTTAATGATACGTTGCAGCCGTCTGTCAGCAGAACCGGGCCCTCCCCCCGGCCCCCGGGCTACAGGTGATGCCAGTGTCACATCTCAGAAATCTCTGCAAACAGAGACCTTTGAGAGCTTCCAAGACTTTTGTCGTCTACATTGAGGCTCCAGAGCTCCAAGGCAAGAGAGACTGGGTTTCAACACCACATTTAACAAGGAAATGGATCGTTTGGGCATTTCCCTAAACATGTACTGCAGCAGGTGTGTTAGAATTGGAGCCAGCCTTGCTCTTTTGCTTTTAGGCGGGGGAATAATGGTAGTGATCAGTGATGTATTTTGTTTTATAAAGCATGAGCCACAACGTCAGTCATCCACGACGGGAGGAGCTGTACTCACACGCGCACCGGCACCAATTTCAGCCATGCTTCCGTTACGGAAAGCCACCAACACACACACTTCCAGACATCCTGGTTTTGCCAAGCAACTGTTTCTCGGCTGTGCGCCTCTCCGTCCCTATGCTGCTTCTTTCTCTACCCCAACAAACCCCCCTGATCTGCTGTCCAACGTAATCAGATATGACACCAGCTTGTGCAAACAACAACTCGGGCATGTCATCTCCAACATTCAACCCCCCCCCCCCCCCCCCCCCCCCCCCCGTACTCCCCCGCTTTCTCTCTCTCTCACCCTCCCTTTCTCTCTCTCTCTTTTGCTCTCTCTCTCTGTCTTTCTCTCTCTCGCTTTCTCTCTCTCTCGCCCTACCTTTCTCTCTCTCTCTCTTTTGCTCTCTCTCTCTGTCTTTCTCTCTCTCTCAGTGAAGAGATACAGAGGTGATTCAGTGAGCTCTTTAGCTATTTGGAGTGTGTTAGTATCCTGGTAAAGCCCTAGTTAGGTAGGCGAATAAGGGTTCCTTTGTTGGATACAGGTGTGTGCTTGTGCCAGTCGGCCTCGGTGAAGGAGGAGGGGAACAATGGCCCTCTGTTGGGAGACACCTGAGTCAGCACAGGGAGGTGAGAGGGCCCGATCACGGGGAGATTACACAAGAGCACAGACTTCATTAACTGGAGCTGGGGCAGAGAAGAGGGCAACCAGGGATAGAGGGATAGAGGGCCCAGGAAATGACGGGAGGGTGGAGAGATAGAAAGGCAGGAAGAGCAATGGAGATATTTTGGGGATTAAGGTGAGGGGGAGAGATAATAGATACGGACCTGTTTTCTTTGTGTGGTTGTATTTAACTGTGTGTGTGTGTTACTGCACTTGTACAAAAACACTGCATAGTACTCTACCTCCTCCTTTAAAACGTTGCGCAGGAGAAATCTCTCCATGGCGTGCATCACAACTCCAAGCGGGCATTCCCCAGCGAGATCTAAAGAACTATTCCCAGGGAAAAGCTCTGCTAGATTCCCAACTCCGTTTTTAAATCTAATCCGTATCAACAGGTTTACCTTACTAGGTGTGGGAGGAAACCAACCACCCCATCTCTGAATGAGAGTCTGTTCTGAGACCGTGTTTACACAAGGTCCATTCAGACACTCAGAACCAAAGGAAACTGCTATGTGTCTCTGTGATGTTGACTGTTGAATGTCCATCCCTGTGCAGGAGAGGACATAAACAGAGCTCGGGTCCGTATGGAAAATGTAGAGCGTCAGCTCGTTAACGACAGAGCTTTAGAATAACACCAAGGCCAACGGGGGTGACAAGGTACAGAGCGTGTGCTTTTCTCCCCAGGCAAGAAGAGAGAATCCATGGTCATAAATACCTAGCATAGACGGTTAGACACACAGCTAGACGGTTAGAAACACCGCTAGATGCTTAGACACACAGCTCGACGAAATAATCTAATTTTTTCAGAGTTTGTTTTGATATTTCAACCTGCGTTGAAATAAACCCTAGTCCATAGATTGTTCTCTCTGCTACCGCATGGCAAGCAGTACAGCAGTCCCAGGTCTAGGTCAAGGAGGCTTCTAAACAGGTTCTACCACAAAGCCATAAGACTCTGAACAGCTAATCATATGGCTACCCAGACTATTTACATTGCCCCCCTCCCCTGTTGCTACTCCCTGTTAATATCTATGAATAGTCACTTTAATAACTGTACCTACATGTACATAATTTCCTCAATTACCTCAGCACCGGTGCCCCCAGCTCATTTGACACATTGACTCTGTACCGGTACCCCCTGTATATGGCCCCGCTATTGTTATTTACTGTTGCTCTTTAATTATTTGTTCTTCTTATCTTACTGTTTTAGTGATTTTCTTACAACTGCATTGTTGGTGAAGGGCTTGTAAGTGAGCATTTCACAGTATTTGGCGCATGTGACAAATAAAATGTTATTTGATCTTCACTTAAACCATTTATAGTTTTTTGCAATTGCTTACACACTTGTTGGCTCATTGTGTCAAAACTCTACACACAAGCCAAATGCGACACGACACTTGGAAAGAAACACCTCACTTCTATGTCAAAATGAAACTCTGCAATCAAAACCTAACCATCCTTTCTCAAAAAATGGTATTTTTGCAACAAAATGATTACACACATGAATTACTCTTTCAGAGCAGCAACAAAACACGGCTGTCTTTGGTACTTTGTGTACCTTTCAATTATCATACAGGCTCCTGTGAAAGATTGCTCCAGTGCAGTACATCTACTCACATTTCAATGGACACAAAAATAGAAAGGCTTCAGAAAAAAAGATATACAGCTTCTTTTCTTTTGCCATTGCAGGTTTTTACAACAAAGAAAAGTAGAATTACAGAACAGTAATCAATACAATATGTTACTGTAATCTCAATGAAACAAAAATAATGACAAAAAATAGTACTGTAAGGGATGGGGTGGATGGTTTATGGATCCTGCCTTCTGTTAGGGTCTGGCCACATCACCTCATCCACATCACAAGCAATGCCATCCCTGGCTAGGCAACGGGGAAAATATTGCCTTGCCCTGGACTGACCCCACCTCAATGTGTCACGCCCTGGCCATAGAGAGGCCTTTATTCTCTATTTTGGTTAGGCCAGGGTGGGACTAGGGTGGGCATTCTAGTTTCTTTATTTCTATGTTTTGGCTTTGGTATGGTTCTCAATCAGGGACAGCTGCCTATTGTTGTCTCTGATTGGGAATCATACATAGGCAGCCTGATTGTCCACCTTAGTTGTGGGTAGTTGACTTTGTTAGTGGCCTGTATAGCCCTAGTAAGCTTCACGGTCGTTTATGTTGGCAACGGTCTAAATAAAAGAGAAATGTACGCTCACCTCGCTGCACCTTGGGCCGGTCCTTTCCCTGACGACGTTCGCGACACAAGGTCTCCGCATGCCTCTTCCATTGCTTGCAGAAGAGGCAGGCGGGCATGTGGTTGGCAGTCATACACTTTCCAACGCCAAGCCAAAAATAATTCCTTAATTGGATTGAGAAATGGGGCGTAAAGGGGGCAAGTATACAACTGTGAAGTTATTGTGGTTGGTGAACCAGTCCCTGACCAGAGCAGCCCGGTGGGAACTAACATTATCCCAGATGTCAACAAACAGGCTGCTCTGGTCCGTCCTGTACAACTGCATTATGTAGTGAATCCAGAAATATGATTATGTGTGCAGTATTGTAGGGACCGAGGGTGGCATGGTGATGGAGAACTCCTTGCAGACTAATGGCGGCACACAAGGGGATATTTCCCCCGCGCTGCACAGGGACATTCACAACGGCCCTTTGTTCCATAACATTTTGGCCTCGACGCCTGGCTTTAGCTACATTGAATCCAGCTTCATCAACGAAAGTGAACTCATGAGCCTGTTTAGGGGCATCAACGTCCAGGACTCTATAACATGAAAATGCATACACACTGTACCGTGAACATGGTGTAACTCAAAACACAGGACTACAATGTCAATTTTCACACAAGGGTGGGTTGGGTCAGACACATTCAGTCAAAACTACAAGCTACAGGCAAGGTCACATACTGCTTTGTCTGACTATCTATGCAGTGCCAATAGGACACAATCTACCTCCATTACAGTATAGTACAGTGAAACTTACTTGCACGTCGTCATAGCGAAGGTCTTTGACTCTTAACGCTGTTCCTCTCAAATGGAACCCTGGACAGCGGCTTCATCGTACGTTGGCGTTGACAAAAGACGCGGTAGAGTGTCGACATACTGACACGGTTGATATTATGGAATGTTGTGTGATCTGCGATGGTTTTCTCTCGTAGTTGATGTTGGCGGATGGGGTTGTTTGCCAACACTAGATTGACAACAGCCAGTTCCTGTTCATGGGTGAACAGACATTTAATTTAACAGACAGTTAATACAAGAATGTGATGTCATTGGTTAAGTTATTTTATATATACTGTACTGTCATACTGTACACAGTAACATAAACTGTGTTACATGTACTTCACAGCACTACACCACTTTTTTTTTTGAGGAGCATAGACCTAATATTGTAGGACTGTGTTGTACTGTACTGTGATGCAGAATGGTTCTTTGTTCTTGTTCTTGTCCTCGTCCTCCTCTCTCTTCCTCTTCCCCTCGCTCTCACTGACTCAATGTTTGCAAGGTTCTCACCAAAGAGGTGATCTTACCTGAGGTCTGTTTGTAGTGCTGAGGCTCAGACTAATTGGTGTTCAATTACTGTAGAAGTGTTTTTGTGTGTGTGTGTGTGTGTGGGTGTTGCCAATTTCAGGTAATGTTTTGAATTTTGAATAGAAGTGTTTTCCCGATGATCGCAAGAGATTTCATTCTTGAACGGAGTGTCTAATGTAAGAAACGGTGTGTAGTGTTTTGCAAGTGTGTTGCAGAATTGCAAAGCAAAGTGCAAAGCAGAAAATGTGTCTGTACTTTTGGTGCCTTTTGTTTACAAAAGATCAGGTTTTGATGCTTTTGTCTACGCATTCACTTTCAGTGTGTATGCAATCAGCAGAAACGGTACATTTTACATTGACGTCAATGGGAGATTTGCACAAACGTTCAGGTGGTACGCCTGCTTCCCAAGTTAGGTTTCAGCCTTATGTAGACCCTTATACATGATGAGAGCGCCTCAGTACAAGTCTGAAATGAGTGACACTGAGACAGAGGAAATGCACAGATCCATTTCACTGAGTGTTATTTGCTACAAGCAGTGGGAGACATCTTACCAGGAGGAGGTCCAACTCATTTTGAGCTTGTCTCTCTCGCTACAGAGGAACGGATAGTGCTGCCGCCTTGCAGCATTGTGAGAGTGGTGAAACACACAGGGGTATGACAGGAACCATTACACTTACTGTAGATTACAGACACTGATTAGCGTGGCGGGGAAGTTAGAGGAGGAGAACGCATCCTGGGCTTTCGCGTCTTTCGTCGCCAAATTATGACAGGTGCGCAACACGAAGACGAGGACTGGAAGAGGAGGAGGAGGTGTGCTGACGATATGACAAAAGTAAATTGCATCAGACACTGAGGAGTCAGCGGGAACCTCCGACAGCATCTCTTTCCTGAGTCTCTCTCTTTCTCTCGGTCGCTCGATTCTCTTGCTCTCTCCCTCCCTCTCTCTGCTCAGTTCAGAAAGGCGAAGCCACCTTCCTTTATTCGGAGAGAAAGCTGTTCCTGTCTCAAACTCCTCACACATGAAACGCTAACTGTATGTAAATGTCGTCTTTGATTCTGTTTAATATATCCGGGGTACAAGGTATCAGAATAAAAGAGCCTTTTTCTCTTTACCCATAAAGCACTGAAGCGCACGGGACAGTGGCTCCCCTGCTGCGAGGATAATGGGGAGAAATTGTTTTTTTTGCCATGAGATGAAACGATAAAGTAGAAGTGTGCTTCAATGCTTTATGCTTTTCAAAGAGTCACCCCCCCCCCCCCTCGTTTTTGGAGAGCGAATGAGAGAGAAAATTGTTGCGCCCTAATTGAATGATTGCTGATTGTCGGAGGCTCACCTTTGATGATTTGTTTTTTTGCATATGTAAATGAGAGCATGGGTAGAAGACAGGTATGTCTGGTTGTGTATTCAAAGTATGCTGAAAGTTAAACTATGTTAGAAGTGAAGTTTACAGAGACTAAGGAATGGGTTGGAAGATCATGAGAGAAGTGTGCGTGAGTGTGTGTGTCTGCATATGTCAGCGTGCATATTATCTGCGTGTGTGTGTGTCTGCGTGTATATTCCTCGACACAGTCTAAGTCGATGTGTGTGTCTGGGAGGACAAGGAGCTGTGGGATGAGAGGGTGAGAGGGGTTGTTAAAGCCGTCTGTTTAAAAAGGAGCTGCAGCCGTGTGACCTTTTCAGCCTGGCCGGGGCTTGGTTTACATACAGATCAAGGGGCTGGGCCTCCCATCTGTGGCTGGATGAGGAGAGGCTGTCATGGGCGTGCAGGGTGAGGAGGGTAAGGAGTGGAGGGTGAGAGGCTGCGGGTGTGGGGTGAGAGGGGTGGAGGATTAGGCTGAAGTCAATGGGCATTGGAACATCTGCCACCACCAAAGCAAAGCGCCATCTATGGATAGCACAGACTCAGGAAAAGCTATACAGCGGACTCTGTGTGCGTGTGTGTGCGTGCTCGTCTGTGTGGCTCCATGGGGTTTTCGATGAGAAACATTGCACTTCAAGAACCTCAAAACAAACTATGGATACACGCGTTATATACAAACCTCACCAAACAAGGCTTTTGCCCGTTTTGTAATGAACAACAATGTCATCTTTCTTCAGGATGACAGGGCCCATTTCAACACTGTCAGCCAATCACAATGGAGACCGCAGGGCATGTCTCACAATATCTCTCTTTATTCATCTTTCTTTCTTTCTCTTCTTCCTTTCTCACACACACGTTCCACCACCAGCGTTGGCTTGCTGGTGTTTGATGCCACAGTATCATTGGCAGAGCCATGGACCACAGGAGTGGGAGAGGACCACACATGATTCAAATGTTGCCATGACACATCTCCTCAAATGACCAAATATGAAGAGACTGGGTCGGTCAGTCTGCATTTTGATGATGTCATGGGGTCCATTCACAAAAGTCTAAATTCCTATTAAGTCGAACACACATCACTTTTAATGGGTGCTGGGCTGGGAAATTACAGTGGAATAGAGCCGCCACCACCACCACAGTATCCTATAGGCACCATATCTATTATTGTTTGCTTTCAACAATTACAAAAACTGAACTAAGAGTCTGGATAATATACAGCATGTGTCATTTAGAAAATGTTTTTCTCCAAAGTGACTTCCAATACAGTGTGTTGATACATTTTCAACATGTGTATGTGATCGTTGCGAGATTTGAACACACAACCTTCACATTGCTAGTGCCACGCTCTTACCAACTGATTCACACAGAACGATTACTTCATTTCACAGGACTTGAGTTGAGCTTGGGTGAGCTGCTCATGTGTACAGTAGCTCACAGATATACTATGGTACCACCCCACAGTATTAGATATACTATGATACCACCCCACAGTAACAGATATAATATAGTACCACCCCACAGTATCAGATATACTATGATACCACCCCACAGTAACAGATATACTATGATACCACCCCACAGTATCAGATATACTATGATACCACCCCACACTAACAGATATACTATGATACCACCCCACAGTAACAGATATACTATGATACCCCCCCCCCACAGTAACATATATATACTATAATACCCCCCCCCCCCACCCACAGTAACATATATACTATGATACCACCCCACAGTAACAGATATACTATGATACCCCCCCCCCCCACAGTAACATATATATATACTATAATAACCCCCCCCCCCCCCCAACAGTAACATATATACTGTGATACCACCCCACAGTAACAGATATACTATGATACCACCCCACAGTAACAGATATACTACGGTACCCCCCCCCCCCCCCCCACAGTAACAGATATACTATACCACCCCACCGTAACATATATATTATGATATCCCCCCCACAGTAACAGAAGTACTATGGTACCCCCCCCCCCCCCACACACAGTAACAGATATACTATGGTAACCCCCCCCCCCCCCCCCCACACACACAGTAACATATATACTATGGTACCCCCCACCCCACAGTAACATATATACTATGATACCCCCCCCCAGTAACATATATATATACTATGGTACCACCCCACAGTAACATATATACTATGATACCCCCCCCCCCACCCCCCAGTAACATATATACAATGGTACCACCCCACAGTAACAGATATACTATGATACCACCCCACAGTAACAGAAATACTACGGTACCCCCCCCCCCCCCCCCACCCACAGTAACAGATATACTATGGTACCCCCCACCCCACAGTAACATATATACTATGATACCCCCCCCCCACCCCCCCCCCCCCCCAACAGTAACATATATACAATGATACCATCCCACAGTAACATATAAACTATGGTACCCCCCCCCCCCCCCCACAGTAACATATATATATATATATATATATATATATATATATATATATATACACACACAGTGCCTTGCGAAAGTATTCGGCCCCCTTGAACTTTGCGACCTTTTGCCACATTTCAGGCTTCAAACATAAAGATATAAAACTGTATTTTTTTGTGAAGAATCAACAACAAATGGGACACAATCATGAAGTGGAACGACATTTATTGGATATTTCAAACTTTTTTAACAAATCAAAAACTGAAAAATTGGGCGTGCAAAATTATTCAGCCCCCTTAAGTTAATACTTTGTAGCGCCACCTTTTGCTGCGATTACAGCTGTAAGTCGCTTGGAGTATGTCTCTATCAGTTTTGCACATCGAGAGACTGAAATTTTTTCCCATTCCTCCTTGCAAAACAGCTCGAGCTCAGTGAGGTTGGATGGAGAGCATTTGTGAACAGCAGTTTTCAGTTCTTTCCACAGATTCTCGATTGGATTCAGGTCTGGACTTTGACTTGGCCATTCTAACACCTGGATATGTTTATTTTTGAACCATTCCATTGTAGATTTTCTTTATGTTTTGGATCATTGTCTTGTTGGAAGACAAATCTCTGTCCCAGTCTCAGGTCTTTTGCAGACTCCATCAGGTTTTCTTCCAGAATGGTCCTGTATTTGGCTCCATCCATCTTCCCATCAATTTTAACCATCTTCCCTGTCCCTGCTGAAGAAAAGCAGGCCCAAACCATGATGCTGCCACCACCATGTTTGACAGTGGGGATGGTGTGTTCAGGGTGATGAGCTGTGTTGCTTTTACACCAAACATAACGTTTTGCATTGTTGCCAAAAAGTTCAATTTTGGTTTCATCTGACCAGAGCACCTTCTTCCACATGTTTGGTGTCTCCCAGGTGGCTTGTGGCAAACTTTAAACAACACTTTTTATGGATATCTTTAAGAAATGGCTTTCTTCTTGCCACTCTTCCATAAAGGCCAGATTTGTGCAATATACGACTGATTGTTGTCCTATGGACAGAGTCTCCCACCTCAGCTGTAGATCTCTGCAGTTCATCCAGAGTGATCATGGGCCTCTTGGCTGCATCTCTGATCAGTCTTCTCCTTGTATGAGCTGAAAGTTTAGAGGGACGGCCAGGTCTTGGTAGATTTGCAGTGGTCTGATACTCCTTCCATTTCAATATTATTGCTTGCACAGTGCTCCTTGGGATGTTTAAAGCTTGGGAAATCTTTTTGTATCCAAATCCGGCTTTAAACTTCTTCACAACAGTATCTCGGACCTGCCTGGTGTGTTCCTTGTTCTTCATGATGCTCTCTGCTTTTAACAGACCTCTGAGACTATCACAGTACAGGTGCATTTATACAGAGACTTGATTACACACAGGCGGATTGTATTTATCATCATTAGTCATTTAGGTCAACATTGGATCATTCAGAGATCCTCACTGAACTTCTGGAGAGTTTGCTGCACTGAAATTAAAGGGGCTGAATAATTTTGCACGCCCAATTTTTCAGTTTTTGATTTGTTAAAAAAGTTTGAAATATCCAATAAATGTCGTTCCACTTCATGATTGTGTCCCATTTGTTGTTGATTCTTCACAAAAAAATACAGTTTTATATCTTTATGTTTGAAGCCTGAAATGTGGCAAAAGGTCGCAAAGTTCAAGGGGGCCGAATACTTTCGCAAGGCACTGTGTATTAATAGATATACTATGATACCCCCCCAGTAACATATATACTATGGTATCCCCCCCCCCCCCCACACACACACACAGCAACATATATACTATGGTACCACCCCACAGTAACAGATATACTATGGTACCACCCCACAGTAACAGATATACTATGGTACCCCCCCACAGTAACAGATATACTATGGTACTCCCCACCCCCCCACAGTAACATATATACTTTGGTAACACCCCCCCCCACACACACACACACACAGCAACAGATATACTATGATACCACCCCACAGTATCATATATACAATGATACCACCCCACAGTAACAGATATACAATGATACCACCCCACAGTAACAGATACACAATGATACCACCCCACAGTAACAGATATCCATTGATACCACCCCACAGTAACAGATATACAATGATACCACCCCACAGATACCACCCCCCCCCCCCCCCCCCCCCACACCCCACAGTAACTAATATACTATGGTACCCCCCACCCCCACCCCACCCCACAGTAACATATATACTATGGTACCCCCCCACAGTAACAGATATACTATGGTACTCCCCACCCCCCCACAGTAACATATATATATATATACTTTGGTACCCCCCACCCCCCCACAGTAACAGATATACTATGGTACCCCCCCACAGTAACATATACACTATGGTACCCCCCACCCCACAGTAACATATATACTTTGGTACCCCCCACCCCCACACAGTAACAGATATACCATGATACCCCCCCACAGTAACATATACACTATGGTACCCCCCCCCCCCCCCCACCCCACAGTAACATATACACTATGGTACCCCCCCCCCCCACCCCACAGTAACATATACACTATGGTACCCCCCACCCCCACCCCACAGTAACATATATACTATGATACCCCCCTCCCCCCCGTTTGTTGCCACACCGACAAAGACCGCGTGACTACACTGGCAACGATGATCCAGCTGGGCTTGACAGCAGATCACACATGAAAGGAACGGAGGGATGGATGGAGTGTGGGAGAGGAGGGAGAGAACGAGGGATGAACAGAAACACACAGAAGGATCATGCTGTTCACAGCAGCAGGTGCAAGAGAGAGCAAAGGGACGGGGGGTGAAGAGAGAAGTTTCGTAGAAGAGGGGGGGGGGTAACATGTAACATTCATTGGCTACAACTACTATACCATCAAGTCCCAGAGAGAGAACCCCTGCATGGGTCGAAATCAAGCACACTCTGTTTGATGTGGAACCACTGAGGTTTTAGTTATAAACCCTTGAACTTGTGGTGGTATGCGGTGATGACATTCAATGTCCCAAAGGGTGGTGGTGGTTTAGAGTATCAAATATATATATATATTTTGGGGGGGAGTTGCCTTGCAGTGTTTTTAGTACAAAACCATGGTTTATAAGATGTTGAATGTAAAAGATGAGGCAGTGGACGCCATCAATGTTGTCATAAGTTGCAAATTCACAACTGTTTCGTTTCCACAATATAAAATGGCTGCCGTTTTGTCAGACTTGGATATTGAAGGAGCCGTTATCCATTACATCTACAATTAGTTTTGCCTACATACGGGCATTTCCTCTTTATGAAGTAATTTTCATTAGCTACTACTTTTCTCAGAACTTTTATGATATTTAGGCCTGCAAAGTAGAACAACGAGTGCTAACACTTTAGCCTATTCCACGGGGGGAACTGGTGCCCTGCGAAACATTTGAAAACATACCCAGTGATATGAAGCTAGAGAGGGAAGAAGAAATCAAATTACAGTAGATATCAGTCTGGAGGAGACAATTCTCTCTCGGAGACATGGCGTTGACAGACACCCGGAGAACAGGCAGGGGAGGATAGCTAAAGATCTTTCCCTTTTGATGAGACATAACAATATCCAAATCCCCAACCGCCTCTTATTTAAGTTACTGAGGACTCTAAAAAGGGAAGTTCTCCAAAGTCGCTCAGAAGCTTGCGCTTTAGGTGAGGGGAGGGAAGGAGAGAAGAAGAAAAAAACGAAGATAATGTTTATGCATTAGATTTTCAAAGCGCTTTTTTTCTGCAAGGAAATTCTGATTCAAAGGTGTACTTCTTGCAGAAAGATCTGAGGGTTTTTCTCCCTCCCTGTTCTTCCTTGAGTGACAAAGTCTCTCTGTAGCTTAGCTGAGGCTTTGTATGCATATAGTTTCTGTGTGTGAGTATTATATATAGCTATATCAACCACGCGGACTGAGTGATGCATAGCTCTATACATTATGGATGACCTTTTCAATAGGCAAACTACAATTTGCATGTGACACTAAAAGAAGCAGTAACACTAGTACGTGTGCTTGTTAGGTTATTAGGTGAGGAGGTTCTACTCCCGTACCTAATAAATATCAGTACTGTAATCTTACTCATCTCAATGCAACCTCTCACTTCACAATCTCATCACTAAGTCACCACCAACACAATATATCCCTTTCCAAGACATCACAAAACTATGTCACCACCATTGCAATGTAGCCCATCCATCAGAAATCTATGTCAATAGCATCACAAATGATGCCTGATATCAAAAGTCTATTTTTTATTTGTTTTATTTCACCTTTATTTAACCAGGTAGGCTAGTTGAGAGCAAGTTCTCCTTTACAACTGCGACCTGGCCAAGATAAAGCAAAGCAGTGCAACACAAACAACACAGAGTTACACATGGAATAAACAATCATGCAGTCAATAACACAATAGAAAAGTGTGTGCAAATGAGGTAATATAAGGGAGGTAAGGCAATAAATAGGCCATGGTGGCAAGATAATTACAATATAGCAATTAAACACTGGACTGATTGATGTGCAGAAGATTAGTGTGAAAGTAGATATACTGGGGTAGAAAGGAGCCAAATAAAATAAATAACAGTATGGGGGATGAGGTAGTTGGATGGGCTATTTACAGATGGGCTATGTGCAGGTGCAGTGATCTGTGAGCTGCTCTGACAGCTGGTGCTTAAAGTTAGTGAGGGAGATATGAGTCTCCAGCTTCAGTGATTTTCTGCAGTTCGTTCCAGTCATTGGCAGCAGAGAACTGGAAGGAAAGGCGGCCAAAGGAGGAATTGGCTTTGGGGGTGACCAGTGAGATATACCTGCTGGAGCGTGTGCTACGGGTGAGTGCTGCTATGGTGACCAGTGAGCTGAGATAAGACGGAGCTTTACCTAGCAAAGACTGACATCAGGCCCTCCGATTTGACACACTGAACTCTGTCTGAGAAGTAGTTGGTGAACCAGGCAAGGCAGTCATTTGAGAAACCAAGGCTGTTGAGTCCGCTGATAAGAATGTGGTGAATGACAGAGTTGAAAGCTTTGGCCAGGTCGATGAATACAGCTGCACAGTATTGTCTTTTATCGATGGCGGTTATGATATCGTTTAGGACCTTGAGCGTGGCTGAGGTGCACCCATGACCAGCTTGGAAACCAGATTGCATAGCGGAGAAGGTACGGTGGGATTCGAAATGGACGGTGATCTGTTTGTTCACTTGGCTTTCAAACACCTTAGAAAGGCAGGGTAGGATATATATAGGTCTGTTTGGGTCGAAAGAGTCTCCCCCTTTGAAGAGGGGGATGACCGCGGCAGCTTTCCAATCTTTGGGGATCTCAGATGATACAAAAGAGAGGTTGAACAGGCTAGTAATAGGGGTTGCAACAATTTTGGCGGATAATTTTAGAAAGAGAGGGCCCAGATTGTCTAGCCCGGCTGATTTGTAGGGGACCAGATTTTGCAGCTTTTTCAGAAAATCAGCTATCTGGATTTGGGTGAATGGGGGAGGCTTGGGAAAGTTGTTGTGGGGGGTGCAGGGCTGGTGACCAGGGTAGGGGTAGCCAGGTGGAAAGCAAGGTCAGCTGTAGAAGAATGCTTATTGAAATTCTCAATTATCATGGATTTATCGGTGGTGACAGTGCTTCCTAGCCTCAGTGCAGTGGACAGCTGGGAGGAGGTGCTCTTATTCTCCATGGACTTTACAGTGTCCCAGAACTGATGGTGAGGAAAGCACTTTTAAAGAATAACCAGACATCCTCTACTGTCGGAATGAGTTCTAAATCATTTCAGCATACCCGGGCCAGGTCGATTAGAAAGGCCTGCTCGCTGAAGTGTTTTAGGGAGCGTTTGACAGTGATGAGGGGTGGACGTTTGACCGCAGACCCATTACGGACGCAGGCAATGAGGCAGTGATCGCTGAGATCCTGGTTGAAGACAGCAGAGGTGTATTTGGAGGGCAAGTTGGTTAGGATGATATCTATGAGGGTGCCCGTGTTTACGGATTTGGGGTTGTACCCGGTGGGTTCATTGATAATTTGTGTGAGATTGAAGGCATCAAGCTTAGATTGTAGGATGGCCGGGGGTGTTAAGCATGTCCCAGTTCATGTCACAAAACAGCACGAGCTCTGAAGATAGATGGGGGGGGGACAATCAATTCACATATGGTGTCCAGGGCACAGCTTGGGGCAGAAAGTGGTCTATAGCAAGCAACAACGGTGAGAGACTTGTTTCTGGAAATGTGGATTTTTAAAAGTAGAAGTTCAACTTGTTTGGGCACAGACCTGGATAGTAAGACAGAACTCTGCAGGCTATCTCTGCAGTAGATTGCAACTCCACCCCCTTTGGAAGTTCTATCTTTTGGTGGTCTTCCAAAGCCAGGATTCAGACACGGCTAGGACATCCAGGTTGGCAGAGTGTGCTAAAGCAGTGAATAAAACAAACTTAGGGAGGAGGCTTCTAATGTTAACATGCATGAAACCAAGGCTTTTACGGTTACAGAAGTCAACAAATGAGAGTGCCTGGGGAATGGGAGTGGAGCTAGACACTGCAGAGCCTGGGTTAACCTCTACATCACCAGAGGAACAGAGGAGGAGTAGGATAAGGGTACGGCTATAGGCTATAAGAACTGGTTGTCTAGTACCCTCGGAACAGAGAGTAAAAGGAGCAGGTTTCTGGACACTGTAGAATAGATTCAAGGCACCATGTACAGACAAAAGTATGGTAGGATGTGAATATAGTGGAGGTAAACTTATGCATTGAGTGACGATGAGAGAGATATTGTCTCTAGAAATAGCATTTAAACCAGGTGAGGTCACCGCATGTGTGGGAGGTGGAACTAAAGGGTTATAGCTAAGGCGTATTGAGTAGGGCTAGAGGCTCTACAATGAAATAAGGCAATAATCACTAACCAAAACAGCAATGGACAAGGCATATTGACATTAGAGAGAGGCATGCGTAGCCGAGTGATCATTGGGTCCAGTGAGTAGCTAGGCAAGCTGGAGACACGGCAATTCAGACAGCTAGCGGGCCGGGGATAGCAGGCTAGCAGAAGGGCCTTAGAGGAACGTCACGATGGAAGAAGTCAGTTATAGCCCCTTCATGCGGTTACGTCGGTAGAACAATTGTGATGGATCAGCAAGGCTCCGTGCAATAGGAGGTTCCAGACCAATTGGCAAAATCGGTATAGTAGCCCAAACAAATTGGCTGATGGACTTCTTCAGCTAACAGTCCGGTGTGCTCTAGACAGCTAGCGGGCCGCGGATAGCAGGCTAACAGATGGGCATTCAGGGGACGTCGCGACGGGGGAGCCAGTTGAAAAAAACACTTGGGCGGATTACGTCGGTAGTCCAGTCGTGAAGGATCGGCGTGGCTCCGTTTCGGCAATAAAAGGGGTCCAGGCCAATTGGCAAAATAGGCATTGTAGCCCAAGGAGTAGCTGATGGACCTCTTCAGCTAGCTGGGAGATCGGTCTAGCATAGGCTAGCTCGCTGCGATGATCCAGGTGAAGAGGTTCAGAGCTTGCGTAGGAATCCGGGCATATGGAGAATAAGAAGTCCGATACGCTCTGGGTTGAATCGCATTGTGCAGACTGGCAGAAGTTGTCCGGGCTAAAGGTTAGCTGATGACCGCTAGCAGTGGCTAGCTGACTACTAGCTAGTAGCTAGTTAGCTGGCTAGCTTCTGTTGGGGGTTCCGGTTCTGAAGTAAAGAAAATAGCAGATCCATACCACATTGGGTGAGGCGGGTTGCAGGAGAGTATGTTGAAGTTGGAGTTAAGAAAAATATTTAAAAAATATATGCGAAGAAAATAATATAATCAGATATATATACACGGGACACGACAAGACGAAGACAAAAGACTCCTGACTGCTATGCCATCACAATGTCACCGCCAGAACAACATATCACTTTCACTGTATTACCATCACATCATAATACAGCCACCATATAAGTCTAATATCTCTGCTCCCCATTCCAAGTCATTTCCATCAATACTCCATGATGTGTGGCTTCTGCTAAGTAAAAGTTTTAACTTCGAGACTTCAAGAGGTTGAGAGGACTTTAAAACGGCTGCAAGAACAAGCGACGCGAGAGCACGCATAGTGCATAGTGCTGAGCACAGCTACAATACATACAGTATGTGTGATTAAATATTCAAATGAGCTCCTTTAGAATCAATGGAAGGCTTTGAGGGCCCCTAATGAGGACGATGTGTGAAGTTAAACATTCGGAGTCGCTTGAAGTGCCACCATGGAAGAAAGCAAGACCCGAGAAAGGAGGGGAGGAAAAGGGAACGATTCGCGGCTTTGATGCAGGGATTTCACCGTGGGGCAATGGCTTTCTGGCTCTGCTCGGGATCCGGAGATGCTTCGGAGCTGGGATGTTAGCGAAGTTCCCCAAGACACCGTTTCTAGCAATCCCTCGCCAACACTCTGGGAGAAATGGGGGAACGAGGCAGAAGGAGATGGAACAGAGAGAAAAGAAAGGAAGAGAAATACAAAAAATAAATGTAGTGGTTCATGAGGAAGAGAAAAAGAACAGGGATGTGATGTGAAAAATTAAGGGATAGAAAAGGGGCAACAAAAAGAAGACAGGAAACAACACCTTTTCCCGCTCATCCCTATATCCCTCCCATACTCACGAGAAGGACGTTGGCCAGGGTGGGCTTGAATAACTGTGACAGAGGGAGAGAAGTATGCGCGCACACACACACACTCAGAGAGACTGGGGCTGTGCTATACTTCTATCTCTCCAAAGCAGTGGGAGACGAGTGGCACTTCGAACATGCCCACCATTAAAAGCCAGAGAGTACTGAAGAGGCCTGTTGAAAAGAAACCTGTGCGTTTATGATGTAAATAAATGTTGTTCCACTCCTTTATTCATCCCTTTTCCATTTTGATGTGCTTTGAAATGTCATATGCACATCCAATTTAACAGACACAGAGGCTTTCTTTTGCCCCCTTTTAACGTGTAAAAAGATTTGGCTGCATATTTGCCCTTGTTTTTCCAATCCGATCGTCACTGTTGAAATATTTGTGTGCATGGAGTCACAGTACCAGTCAAACGTTTGGACACACCTACTCATTCAATTGTTTTTCTTTACATTGTAGAATAATAGTGAAGACATCGAAACGATGAAATAACACAGGTGGAATCATGTAACACAAAAAGTGTTAATTAACAAATGAAAATATGTTTTATAGTTTAGATTCTTCAAAGTAGCCACTCTTTGCCTTGATGACAGCTTTGCACACTGGTTCACCTGAAATACTTTTCCAACCGTCTTGAAGGAGCTCCCACATATGCTGAGTACTTGTTGGCTGCTTTTCCTGCACTCTGCGGTCCAACTCAGATGATTGTGGGGGCCAGGTAATCTGATGCAGCACTCTCCTCCTTGGTCAAATAGTCCTTACGCAGCCTGGAGGTGTGTTGGGTCATTGTCCTGTTGAAAAACAAATTATAGTCTCACTAAGCGCAAACCAGATGGGATGACATATCGCTACAGAATGCTGTTGTAGCCATGCTAATTAAGTGTGCCTTGAATTCTAAATAAACCACTGACAGTGTCACCAGCAAAGCAACCCCACACCATCACACCTCCTCCTCCATGCTTCACGGTGGGAACCACACATGCAGAGATCATCTGTTCACCTACTCTGTGTCTCACAAAGACACGGTGGTTGGAACCAAATATCTCAAATTTGGACTCATCAGAACAAAGGACAGATTTCCACTGGTCTAATGTCCATTGCTCATGTTTCTTTTCCAAAACAAGTCTCTTCTTATTATTGGTGTCCTTTAGTAGTGGTTTCTTTGCAGCAATTTGACCATGAAGGCCTGATCCACGCAGTCTCCTCTGAACAGCTGGTGCTGAGATGTGTCTGAAACTTGAACTCTGTAAAGCATTTATTTGGGCTGCAATCTGAGATGCATTTAATTGCCGATTTCTGAGGCTGGTAACTCTAATGATCTTATCCTCTGCAGCAGAGGTAACTCTGGGTCTTCCTTTCCTGTGGCGGTCCTTGTGAGAGCCAGTTTCATCATAGCGCTTGATGGTTTTTGCGACTGCTTTCAAAGTTCTTTACATTTTCTGGATTGTCTTAAAGTAATGATGGACTGTTGTTTCTCTTTGCTTATTTGAGCTGTTCTTGCCATAATATGGATTTGGTCATTTTTTTTAATTATTTTTTTACCTTTATTTACCGAATAGGGCTATCTTCTGTATACCCCACTACCTTGCCACAACACAACTGACTGGCTCAAACACATTAAGAAGGAAATAAATTCCACAAATGAACTTTTAACCAGGCACACACCTGTTAAATAAAATGCATTTTAGGTGACTACCTCATGAAGCTGGTTGAGAGAATGCCAAGAGTGTGCAAAGCTGTCATCAAGGCAAAGGGTGGCTATTTGAAGAATCTCAAATAAAAAATATATTTTCATTTGTTTAACACTTTGTTGGTTACTACATGATTCCATATGTGTTTTTTCATGGTTTTGATGTATTCACTCTTATTCCACAATGTAGAAAATAGTACAAAATAAAGAAAAACCCTTGAATGCGTAGGTGTGTCCAAACGTTTGACTGGCACTGTTTTTGATTTTAGTCAGATGGTTTGCTCTGTATTTCTTTCATTACCAGTACTTCAAAGAAAACTATGTAAGGTTTTCTTTAAGGTCTTTCCTCTATATCCATTTAAATATTTTATTTCTGTGACCTCTTATATTGAGGGTACATATCCACTGTAATGTAACCGGACTGTATTTGACACCACTTAAAGTTAATGTTTAACTGAATATTCCCATGATGTCACACGTACACTTTGGCAATCGTTTATAGGATGGCCTGGATGACCTGTCTGACCGTCGGCCGAGACAAAAACGTCACTCTAACCCCCCCCCCCTTCGCCGCGATGAAAGACGAGGGGATGCCGTGACGTCTATTTATTCTTCCTCTCCAATCTCTGGACTTATGTGGAAGAAGAGGGAGGAGGTGTGGAGGGGAGGGGTGAAGGGGGTTCAAAGCTTCCAGCTGGAGGCAGCAGTGGCTGAAGGAGGAGCGAGGGTGGAGGGCTGGAAGGGTGGAGAGATAGAGGGGGGTATATAGAGGGGGAGATTGGGGTGTGGTGGAGACGGCTGGATCGCGACCGTGGTTCACACGCTTCTGGACCTGATACCCACTTGTCAGGCCCCCCTCCCTCCCCTCCAACCGACCCCTCTACAATGCCTGAATAAAGCTACTGTGACAACCACAAGGGCCACCGGCTGTGAACATGGCCCCAACAAACACACACATACAGTGAACACATGCATACACGAGTGGACATTTCTGATTTCTGGTGAGCTTATTCGCACACCATGGAGTTCTGCACCGCAACAATGTTGTAAGGAAACTTACAGCATTATGTTTCATGCTGTTGACTGGGTGTAAGGATACAGATTGATGCTTACTGGATGGACATTGAGTGAAGATTTGTGATCTTGTGAAAAAAAAGGCATCGTGACAGGAATGTGTGTGTGTCTGTCTACAAATATGATGCTTCAAAGTGAAACAAATGTCACAAACTTCAAAGGAGTTTTGAAAGTGATGGCATTTGGAGAATGTGGATTTCACATGCTTCACTACTTGACAACAGAGGGCTAGTGCGTCATTTTAGAGCTTCAGAGAATTAAGTATTACAAAGCAATTTTGTGGAATCTTCTGTTAGAAGAAAGTGTTGATGATTAATTCAGTGGAATAAAGTGTCTCAACCCTGACATTAGTATTAGCAGTTAAACCATCAAAAATCGCAGTTCAGGAGAGGAAAAAGAAATGCGTCAAGTTAGGTTAATGGAAGTGTCTGTTTGATAATGAGGTCTTAACGCTGACTCACTCAAAAGGCGGCCATTTTGTTTCTGGGTTCAAATCAGGGTTCCAGATGGTGACAAAGAAACCCAACACACACTTAGAACACGTTCAGGGCCTAGAGCTGGTCCCAAGACTCATCCGTTTTCTACAGCCATCTTTGAACAGAATTAGATTGAACAATTGTTATGTTTACCTTTGACCTCTTATTGCGTTTGTGCGTGCCAACAGAGCCCTTGTGCACGATGCACTCCCCATCTCCTAAACTGTCAGTCATATTAGAGAGTGTGAGGATGCTTAATCTGTCCAATCCTTCCATTTCAATAACGTCTCGCTTGCCCCCTAGGGCTGGACATCATGTGCGTATTGTGAGGTGATACTCTCCAAACAGTGCTGCACTGTAAACACTTTGGGATTGAGATACTTATTATAGCTTCCCCCATACACCCCCTCCTTCAGAGAACAGCCTATAGATTGAAAGATATGCTTTGTGTCTCATCCCTTCACTCTCCGGCCCAGAAAGACACACACAGTACAGTGTGTGTAGCAGTGTGTTGTTTTGTGACTGTTGTCGTGCCCATCCTTCATGATTGAGACTTAATAAAGCCTAATCCCTGCCGCATTGTCCTCGCTCCGTTCGCTGGCTCCCGCTGGCCGAGTGTCTTGAGTGTTGCTGTAGTTTGCAGAGAGAAACCGTCTCAAACCGCCGTGGCGCACTAGTCGACGGCACACACGGGGACACACACACACACACACACACACACACACAGCTCCCCGATTCACCGTCACACTCGCTAGACCTCGCCCCCCCTTCTTCCTTCCGAACGAGAGAAGAAAAGGCCTTCAGAAATAATGGGAATACAAGTATTTCTCTCTCCCTCAGACACAACAGCAGTTCGCCCAAGCATTGTTTTCTCTCTCTCTCTCTCTCTCTCTCTCTCTTTTCAGTGAAGGAAAAACAACAAAAAACGAGGATTTGTCGCAGCACCTGGCGACGCGCGACTGCTCTTTGATCACTTGTCGAGCCAAATTCCGTCTCTGGATTAATGCGAACAAACTTAGCTTTTTTGAGACACATACAGTGGGGAGAACAAGTATTTGATACACTGCCGATTTTGCAGGTTTTCCTACTTACAAAGCATGTAGAGGTCTGACATTTTTATCATAGGTACACTTCAACTGTGAGAGAATCCAGAAAATCACATTGTATGATTTTTAAGTAATTAATTAGCATTTTATTGCATGACACAAGTATTTGATACATCAGAAAAGCAGAACTTAATATTTGCTACAGAAACCTTGGTTTGCAATTACAGAGATCATATGTTTCCTGTAGTTCTTGACCAGGTTTGCACACACTGCAGCAGGGATTTTGGCCCACTCCTACATACAGACCTTCTCCAGATCCTTCAGGTTTCGGGGCTGTCGCTGGGCAATACAGACTTTCAGCTCCCTCCAAAGATTTTCTATTGGGTTCAGGTCTGGAGACTGGCTAGGCCACTCCAGGACCTTGAGATGCTTCTTACGGAGCCACTCCTTAGTTGCCCTGGCTGTGTGTTTCGGGTCGTTGTCATGCTGGCAGACCCAGCCACGACCCATCTTCAATGCTCTTACTGAGGGAAGGAGGTTGTTGGCCAAGATCTCGCGATACATGGCCCCATCCATCCTCCCCTCAATACGGAGCAGTCTTCCTGTCCCCTTTGCAGAAAAGCATCCCAAAGAATGATGTTTCCACCTCCATGCTTCACGGTTGGGATGGTGTTCTTGGGGTTGTACTCATCCTTCTTCTTCCTCCAAACACGGCGAGTGGAGTTTAGACCAAAAAGCTCTATTTTTGTCTCATCAGACCACATGACCTTCTCCCATTCCTCCTCTGGATCATCCAGATGGTCATTGGCAAACTTCAGACGGGCCTGGACATGCGCTGGCTTGAGCAGGGGGACCTTGCATGCACTGCAGGATTTTAATCCATGATGGCGTAGTGTGTTACTAATGGTTTTCTTTGAGACTGTGGTCCCAGCTCTCTTCAGATCATTGACCAGGTCCTGCCGTGTAGTTCTGGGCTGATCCCTCACCTTCCTCATAATCATTGATACCCCACGAGGTGAGATCTTGCATGGAGCCCCTGACCGAGGGTGATTAACCGTCATCTTGAACTTCTTCCATTTTATAATAATTGCGCCAACAGTTGTTGCCTTCTCACCAAGCTGCTTGCCTATTGTCCTGTAGCCCATCCCAGCCTTGTGCAGGTCTACAATGTTATCCCTGATGTCATTACACAGCTCTTTGGTCTTGGCCATTGTGGAGAGGTTGGAGTCTGTTTGATTGAGTGTGTGGACAGGTGTCTTTTATACAGGGAACGAGTTCAAACAGGTGCAGTTAATACAGGTAATGAGTGGAGAACAGGAGGGGTTCTTAAAGAAAAACTAACAGGTCTCTGAGAGACAGAATTCTTACTGGTTGGTAGGTGAGCAAATACTTATGTCATGCAATAAAATGCTAATTAATTACTTAAAAATCATACAATGTGATTTTCTGGATTTTTTCCTTTTCCCGTCTCTCACAGTTGAGGTGCACCTTTGATAAAAATTACAGACCTCTACATGCTTTGTAAGTAGGAAAACCTGCAAAATCGGCAGTGTATCAAATACTTGTTCTCCCCACTGTAGAAATGGTCTTGAGAGCTAATGAATGTTACCTTTCACACATGCCACACAAACATCTGTCTTGCAGTGAAGGTGACTGTTGCAAACCACAAAGCATAGTTGTGTGTGTGGTTGTCTCGAACTCACACTTAGGCTATGCCCTTGCCTACAGATATACAGTATGTACACCTATACACACAACTAGTGCATAGGCCTTCAAATCTGGCAGTTCAGTAGGCCTGTACACTAATACATTATATTACACCATGAAGACGCAATTCATATAAAAAAGAGTATGGATTTTACTGTTGACTAGTTTTCTTGATACACTAGTTCAGGGGCAATTTAAATTTGAGCCTGGAGGTCCAGAGTACTGCTGGTTTTATTTATTCCACGGTAGGTAATTGACTAATTCATGATTGGACTCCTAGGTCTGAATCAGTCCCTGATTGGAGGATAAGAATGAAAATCAGCTGTATTTCTGACCTTGATGTCCAAATTTGAGAAAGTGTCACTAGCTCCTCTTGTCATTTAGAAGTGGAAGAAGTGAGATTACCAGAAGTAAAGGGTGAGTGTGAAGAGGAGAAGGAAAGAGAGAGGGGTAGAAAGGCAGATATCAGGGCCCTGTTCTGTGGTGGGAAAAGTACCCAATTGTCATCATTGAATAAAAGTAAAGATACCTTAATAGAAAATGACTCAAGCAAAAGTGAAAGTCACCCAGTAAAATATTACTTGAGGGAAAGTTGAAGTATTTGGTTTTACATTAAGTTAAGTATCAAAAGTAAACCGAATTGCTAAAAATATATTTCAGCATCAAAAGTAAAAGTATAAATCATTTCAAATTCCTTATATTAAGCAAACCAGGTGGGACAATTTTATTTTCACTTTTGTATTTACAGATAGCGAAGGGCACACTCCAACACTCAGACACAATTTACAAGCATTTGTGTTTAATGAGTCCGCCAGATCAGAGGCAGTAGGGATTACTAGGGATGTTCTCTTGATACGTGAGTCAATCGGACCATTTTCTTGTCAAAATGTAACAAGTACTTTTGGGTGTCAGGGACAATGTAAAAAGTACTTTATTTTCTTTAGGAATGTAGGGAAGTAAAAGTTGTCAAAAATATGAATAGTAAAGTACAGCTACCAAAAAAAACAACTTGAGTAAAAGTACATTAAAGTACTACTTAAGTACTTTACACCACTGCTAGTAACGGGAGATGCCCTGTACTGAAACAACCTAATCTTCTCCAGGTGTCAGTGAGTGTGTTAGTGTGTGTCACACATGTACGTGCCTTTTTGCATGTTCATAAGAGAATGTTGTCTGCTCTGAGAGGTTGCTGGTTTCAAGCCCTGAGCCGATTAGGTGAAAATCTGTCAATGTGCCCTTGAGCAAGGCACTTAACCTTAATTGCTTCTGTAAGTCTGCTAAATTACTCAAATGTAAAGGTAAAATGAGGAACTTTGAGGATCCCCTAGTCCATTAGTCCCCTTGTCTTCGCTTGGTGAGTTGTCTCATGACAGGTGACAACCGCAGGCTTCACCCCATGCTGAGGCTAGCTCAACTGGGCCTCTCACAAACTATCCCTTTAAGTGGTCTTCAAATTCAAAGAGACAAACCAAGCTTAACAGTGAGCTCGACGGAGTTAGCACCTAGCGTGGGAGCGACCTTGGACCTAGCATTGGAATCTAGTTCATTTGACAGCTGCCTCTGAGGCCTCCTGACTTTAGCAGTGCTAATGATGCTAACAGAGATGTTGAGGATGGATGCGTATGCTATGTAGGCTAGGCTAGCTCTGCTGTCTGTTGAGTGGACAGTGAGGTGAGGACAAGGGGCTAACAGTTGCTCTAGTTGTCCAAAAATAGGGAGATCAAAGGGAAACGAGGATGGGCCGGATCAGCATGGCAAATGGGGGGGATCGTCACGGCAGCTAATCCCACAGCGATTTCACCAGGGGGGACTACCATCACCACAAGACGGCACGCAAGCAGAAAGGACACTGAACAGCCTATCCACAATTCCAAGCAACTTCCCTCACTCGTGCAATATACTGAGCCTGTTAAATATTTGAGGTGTCCATGTGCCTTCCTCCCTTTACACCAGCACCAGGCTTCTACAGTACATTATGTCCCTCCTTCCTGCCATTCTGGGAAACTGTTTCTCCTCAGAGTGAACGTGGTGAGAGAAAGGGGTCCGGGAAGGAGTTCTCCTTTCTTCATTACAAGTGGTCAGAAAGTGTTGAGGTTTGTGTGTACATGTGTACATGTGTTTGTACGTACATGTACGTGCATGTGCGTACGTGGATACAGTGCCTTCGGAAAGTATTCAGACCCCTTGACTTTTTCCACATTTTGTTACTTTTACAGCCTTATTCTAAAATGGATTAAATAAATAAAAAATACTCAGCAATATAACCACAATACCCGATAATGACAAAGTGAAAACAGGTGTTTTTTTGCTATGAGAGTTGAAATTGAGCTCAGGTGCATCCTGTTTCCATGGATCATCCTTGAGATGTTTCTACAACTTCATTGGAGTCCACCTGTGGTAAATGCAATTGATTGGACATGATTTGGAAAGGCACACACCTGTCTATATAAGTGACAAAAGTTGACAGTGCATGTCAGAGCAAAAACCAAGCCATGAGGAAGGAATTGTCGTTAGAGCTCCGAGACAGTATTGTGTCGAGGCACAGATCTGGGGGAGGGTACTAAACAAATTCTGCAGAATTGAAGGTCACCAAAAACAGTCTTAAATGGAAGAAGTTTGGAACCACCAAGACTCTTCCTAGAACTGGCCGCCCGGTGACCAAGAACCCGATGGTCACTCTGACAGACCTCTAGAGGTCATCTGTGGAGATGGGAGAACCTTCCAGAAGGACAACCATCTCTACAGCACTCCACCAATCAGGCCTTTATGGTAGAGGGGCCAGAAATAAGCCACTCCTCAGTAAAAGGCACGACAGCCTGCTTGGAATTTGCCAAAAGGCAAAGACTCTAAGAACACGAGAAAAAAGATTCTCTGATGAAACCAAGATTGAGCTCTTTGGCCTGAATGCTAAGAGTCACACCTGGAGGAAACCTGGCACCATCCCTACGGTGAAGCATGATGGTGGCAGCATTATGCTGTGGGGATGTTGTTCAGCGGAAGGGACTAGGAGACCAGTTAGGATCGAGGCAAAGATGAACGGAGCAAAGTACAGAGAGATCCTTAATTAAGGTTCACCTTCCAACAGGACAACGACCCTAAGCACACAGCCAAGACAACGCAGGAATGGCTTCGGGACAAGTCTCTGAATGTCCTTGAGTGGCCCAGCCAGACCCTGGACTTGAACCCAGTCGAACATCTCTGGAGAGACCCAAAATAGCTGTGCAGCAACGCTCCCCATCCAACCTGACAGAGCTTGAGAGGATCTGCAGAGAAGAATGGGAGTAACTCCCCAAATACAGGTGTGCCAAGCTTGTAGCGTCATACCCAAGAAGACGCTGGGCTGTAATCGCTGCCAAAGGTGCTTCAACCAAGCACTTAGTAAAGGGTCGGAATACTTATGTAAATGTGATTTCAGTTCATCTTTAATAAATTATGAAACATGTCTAAAACCTGTTTTTGCTTTGTCATTGTGGGGTATTGTGTGTAGATTGACGAGGGGGGGAAAAAGCATTTCATCCATTTTAGAATAAGTCTTTAACCTAACAGAATGTGGGAAAAGTAAATGATCTGAATACTTTCCAAAGGCACTGTATGTGCATGCATGTGTGTGTGTGTGTGTGTGTGTGTTCATGCCTGTTTGCTTGCACATGTGCGTGTCTGTGCATGCATGTGTGTGTGTGTGTGTGTTCATGCCTGTTTGCTTGCACATGTGCGTGTCTGTGCATGCATGCATGTGTGTGTGTGTGTGTGTTCATGCCTGTTTGCTTGCACATGTGCGTGTCTGTGCATGCATGTGTGTAACCCCCTTTATGATTGATGTGGTGGTGTTTCATGGGAACCTGCGTTTGGGTAATCCCACATTTGGCTGGAGAGGGCTTCTCCAAACAAACCCATCCAATCTAAGACCCACTGCTTCTGAAGTGGCTCCGGGCTCTTACACACCAACCCTCACCAAGACCCAAGTCTCCCTTTCTTTCATCCTCTCCCCCTTCTCTCCTTTCTTCCCTCATACATTTCATATAAAACAGCAACCTACCATGAGGCAAACCCCCCCCCCCCCCCCATCCCCCCCATCTCTGTGTCATTCTTTCAGGAGAAGAGGGGGAACGAGAAAGGAATGGGGTGTGGATAAGCCGAGGCAGCGTGGGATTGTCAAACTGAAAAACTAGCTTGCCTTTTTTGTTGGCCCAGACTGGATAATAGAGGCTAGCTTGGCAGAGCGGTCTGGCTGCTGGTCAAACAAGAGAGAGGGTGTTGGAGAGAGATCCTATTGGACTTTATAGTGCTGCCAACGTGGATACGGATGCCATGGGACCTACCCTGGCCTGGCGGTAATGCTTAAGGGTGATGTTTACCTTCGAAGCAGATCTTGGGTCAGCTCTGTAACTGTGCTGTTTGTCTTGTTACAGTCGACCAGTACATTCTATGGCCACAGAAATATGACGGCAAGCTACAATAGGCTATATTGTTGTTATTGCTGTGCTGTAGCTACAGTAGAATTAGAATATATTCTTGAATACATTATGTGTAGCTAGACGCAACTCAGAATTTGAATAATGTCTATCACAATTCGGAGAACACAGTGTACATATGTATCTTCATTTGATCACCCTTTTGTCGCTGAGGATTTTCCTGCACCGCAGGAAATGCTAATGAGCTTTGTGATGGACATGAATTCACTGAACACACACTAACACAGTGATGTTGACAGTGCTGCCCTTTTCATGTCGACTACTTTTGGCCAGTTAATAGCCCAACCATCTATCAAGCATCATTATGGACTCAAAGTGCAAAGCCTGTTTCTGCAGGATTATTTTGCTGGGACAATAAACAAATTAAGATCCTGTAGCTAACTTGCCTGAAATCCAGACCTGTTATGTGCTAACATTTCAGTCCTACTCCGTGTCATATGGGGGGGGGAGAAGGAGAAAAGTAGTGGAGCGTCTTTCAGACAGCAATGATAGGAGATGTGAGGATACGACATAGCTGAGTGACTTGGTGTATAGAGAGAAGAGGAGAGGGCCAAGAATCGAGCCCTGGGAGACACCAGTAGTGAGAGCATGTGGTGTAGGCAGAGCCTCTCCACATCACCTGGTAGGAGCGAAGTGTGCAGTTTGCAATCCAAGAGTGTGCAGAGTCTGAGACACCCAGCCCTGAAAGGCTGGGGAGGAGGATCTGATGGTTCACAGTGTCGAAGGCAGCGCATAGATCTAGGAGGATGAGAACAGAGGAGAGAGAGTCAGCTTTGGCAGAGTGGAGAGCCTTCGTGACACAGAGAAGGGCAGTCTTGGGTTGAGTGGCCCGTCTTGAAGCCTGACCGGTCACGATGATCGTTCTGAGTGAGATAACGACTGAGTTGATCAGACAGCACACTCAAGTGTTTTGGAAAGAAAAGGATACAGGTCTATAGTTTGACATCAGATGAGTCAAGTGCGAGTGGCCAGACCTCACTAGTCACAGGATTTTCATCTGGAGAGAGGGGAGAAGGCTTAGGGTAGTTCTGTGTGAGTGGAACCAGGGAGGAAGAATCAGGAAGGAAGATGGATTTAGCAGAAGGGAAAGATGATAGGGTAGAAGAGGAGAAAGTAGTGGGAGAGAGAGAGAACAAAGCGTGCGATGGCCAATGACCATCTGGGTAGGGGCTGTGGCTAGGGTTGGAGGAAAGGGAGAGAAAAGGAAACAAGTAATGATCAGAGACCTGGAGGGGGGGGGGTTGCAGTGAGATTAGTAGGCAAGCAGCTTCTAGTAAAGATGAGGTCAAGCGTATTGCCTGCCTTGTGGGTTGTAGGGGATCGGGAGAATGGGAGGTCAAAAGAGGCACGGACAGTTGGAAATAAATGAATCTAAGGCAGACGTCAGGAAGTCGCCAAGTACGAAGAGCCATCAGGAAATGAGCTCTCCGAGGGCGCCTGGTGGGTGATAGATGACAACAATGTTGAGCTTGAGTCGACAAGTGACAGTGACAGCATGGAATTCAAATGAGGAGATGGGCAGGTGAGAGAGGGAGAAAAAAAAGAGAAGGGAAAAAATCTCCAGTTACAAGAAATGAGCAGCCCTGTGCCACCGCCACAATGACCAGATGCTCTTGGACTAGGAGAGAAAAAGTAACCCGACGAAGAGAGCAGCTGGAATATCAGTGTTCTCTGTAGTGGTCCATGTTTCCTTCAGGACCAAAAAGTCCAGGGACTGAAGGGCAGCATAGACTGATCGCCAGAGACCCGGAATTCCACACGGGTCGTGCGTGCAGGGTACACTAAATTAGAAGGGTTGCAGTCTGTAATGCCTACTGGAGAATCAACACAGAGTTGCCAAAGCTACAAAAGAGTAAATGATATCATCAGAAAATGCTCCCGTGAAAGAGTGGTTTGGAGCTTTGTTTCAGGGGCGGTCTTGCATTCGTTTTGCCAACGAGACCGACATGACCTCCACCTACAGCTGCTGCTGAGAAACCAGGGGAGACTGAAGTACTAACACTAATTGCCTAGCAGAGGTGAAGAGCATGCCACATTCTACTAATTGCTGATTGCCTAGGAGAGGAGAAACCACTCCCCCTCCAATACAGCCACTGATTATCAAAACAAGTTACAAGTTGCCCTGCCCCTGAATCCTGGTTGATGTGTCAACAATCATCTGCAAATGATGAGCAGTCAGCAGTTCACACACCAAGTAGGCTACTGGGAAGACAGGCAGCACTTCAAGTAGATAGCCCTAGCTAGAAAAAAGGCAGTACTAGACAACCAATAAAGACAACATTATACTTCTCACTCCTGGAGATACCAGGGGTCCTCTAGCTATAGAATGAAGCACACGTTCTCCATCACCTCGTCCACGTGGTGCTCAATACATCACTGGTGTTGACTTCACTAGTCAATGCGTCAGTCCCAAATGGCATCCTGATCCCTACATAGTTTTGACCATTGCCCTGTGGGCCCTAGTTTGCCCATAGTGATTAAATATCTAGCTTGCGCGACAGTCACTCACGTCCCCTTACTTCTTCTCCTGTCTGATATGACAGTTTCCTGTCTTTGGGTGGGTTAAAAATTACACACAGGGCTGTACATCAGAGGAGAGAAACACCGTAACACGCTCACGCAACCAAGATAACAGAGATGGCAGTGTTTGTCGGTGCTTAAGTCGTTCTGAAATCCATCAGATTGAAACAAACCTTTCTGAGGATTCGGCAACGTATGTCAATGTCAACATGACAAAACACCTACATGTGGCCCAAACATCTGGTAAGAGAAAAGATTGTACTATAAACATTTCTGTATGTTAAGTTGAAATAGTGGTGTTGTTTTTAGTGAAGGACTCCAGGGAACCACACCGTTTTTGAAGTCAGTAACTGCAGTCCAACCATGTTCAGTGGTGCAGGAAGTCAGGGGCTGTGCCTCAAACTGGCACACTATGTACTGCACTACTCCCCATTTGTTAGTAGTTACTGTCTTGTCACTACAACTCCCGTTCGGACTCAGGAGAGAAAAAGGTTGAGAGTCATGCGTCCTCCGAAGCGCAGCACAACCAAGCCTCACTGCTTCTTAACACAAGCAACCCAGAAGCCAGCTTCACCAATGTGTTGGAGGAAACGTTGTACACCTAGCGACCTGGTCAGCGCGCACTGCACCCAGCCCGCCACAGGAGTCGCTAGTTTGCGATGAGACAAGGATATCCCTACCGGCCAAACCCTCCCTAACCCGGACGACGCTAGGCCAATTGTGCGTCGCCCCATGGACCTCCCGGTCGCGGCCGGCTGCAACAGAGCCTGGGCTCGAACCCAGAGTCTCTGGTGGCACAGCTAGCACTGCGATGTAGTGCCTTAGACCACTGCGCCACCCGGGAGGCCTTGTACTGCACCACTTTTGACCAGAGCCGTTGGGAATAGGGCGCCAGCAGAGTAATGTGTGTGTTGTTCCTCAGGTCCTAAAGGTAGAAGGCTCTACAGACTTGTGGCTCTCATCTTGGGACTGCTGTGTGTTCCACCGGTCCCTCTCGACACCTCCCTGCACGTCTAAGGACTTCTATGTGTCGTGTGGTTTTTGAACTTTACATACTGTATAGCTAGGCAGCAAAATTAAGGCAAATCTCTGGCACAATGAAGAAAACATTTTAGTTAAAAGTGAAATAAATAAAACAGAACAGCAGTTGAACCTTTCTCTTTGAGGTTCTTACGTGATAAGCATGATTTCTTTCTAGTGGTGAGATAACAGACAAGCTTCAAACCCACTGGACAGCAGAACTATGCCCATTGCAATCGACAGGACAGTTTGTGTTTTTTTTAAATAGGTTATCGTCACCTTTCTCTCATTTTGGTCTTGTCACATTTCGCCCAGTGTAGGCGGCATTAGATCGCTATCGTCTAGGTATCGTCATGAGAAATCAGGTCATCGAAGGACACCTTCTTCCTTGTTGTGGTTGACAAACTTTCTCAACGGATCCACAGCTTCCTATCTTCTTCTGGACTATATTTTTGATGCTCTCAAATGATGTTTGTCTGTCTATTACTCCTCTGATGTCAATGCGGTCAGCGTCAGCTATCGCTGAATAATCAACGGCGTCAGCTTGTGCCAGTACCATTCCTTTAGAAGCTTTGAAACTGTGTGGTGCCGAATTGAATTAAAATCAAATCAAATTGTATTTGTCACATGCACCCGGAGGCAACCTTGGAGCGAAACGTACAAGCTCTTTCACAATGATGCAGAGTTAAACAAGAAGGTAAAATACAAGACAAATAAAACACACAAGAATGAAGCTATATACAGGGATTACCAATACCATGTCAAATGAATTGAATATCTCAACCCAGGTAGTCTGGTTTCTTATAAGGCGCCTGACCAGAAGTGAGGTGAGCGAAGCCACATAGCCCAGGATTGAGTGGGTAACTCTAGTGATGTTTGGGCCGTCTGATACAGCTGCAGTGTCCTGTGTGTGTTGATCCCTGGAGCTCCTTCCATCTGGACAGACAACCTAACAGCTGCTGACCCCTACCTGTGTGTGTGTGTGTGTGTGTGTGTGTGTGTGTGTGTGTGTGCACTAGCCCCATCCCAGAGCTTCACCATCCACCTTCACTAACCTGTAATTTTTGTATACTGATCTCAGTCCAGTTGTTCTGTAGAGTTGATCCATCCTGTTTTCCAGTGCAGGGGAGTCAAAGATCTGTCCTGGTGTCAGTCAATCCTGTAAGCATACTTTTTTGGCCCTACCTGTTTTTCAACTTGGGCTATCCTGAGAACAGTGTCCTTCAACCATTTCCGTAACCACAACATGACGCCACATCACTGATACGGAACCAGAGACTTAACCTTCACACTGTGTCTCTATTACATAGAAACAGTATTCCCGCGACACGGCCATAAGAGCCTGCGGCCTAACTGACGATTGCTCAAACATCCCCTTTTCGATCTAAAGCGAAGAAGGGGATGTCCCCTTTAAAGTCATAAAGGGTTATTTTAAGAGCATTTATGTAACGTCTCAAGCAGATCAACTGTCATTATATCACCCTGAGGTGGTTACATGAAGCACACCTAGTATTGTTTGTGGTGATTGTGTTTCATTGTGCTACTGTGTGAATATAACTATTGTTGTAGTCCAACTGGCTAAACATATTATATCTCATGGGAGAGAAAATAGTTGTATGTATCATTGGAATCATTACATAGTACCAGCAGATAAGAGCTGAATTCCTTGATTCAATGAACAATGTTCGGATTAAAAAGACAACGTCTTCAGTTAGATGGCGCCCTCTATAGACTGGAGGACTGTATGCGGAAGAATGCCCAATTTCATATCAACCCCTCCCCTACCCCTCAGCGTTTTGTATGTCATGACGAAGCATTTACCACATTCCTTATCCAGTCCTCTCAGGTCTCCACAAGTGCATGAGAGTAGGGGTAAGGGATAGAAGCTAGTGGTTGTTTTGGGATGAGCACCACATGAATGTTCCGTTACAATGACATCCCCTATTCTATTGTACTCCCAGTCACCCCTTTTGTCTATAAAGCCCTGTTTGTGTTCCAGTCTTTTCGGTGAGAAAGATTATGATTATGAAATGCAAATGGGAAAACAGTGGAGCTTTTCACTAAGATGTGCTACTGGAAGCCAGTTGACATCAGACAGAACGAGGACTTTACTGCTTGCCCTACCGTGAACACATGCGAACACACACATACATTCACACACAACAAACACACATTTGATGAAGTGATTCCTAACAAAACTAAAGGGGGCGGCGTGTTTGTGTGTGTGTGTGTCACAGGAGGCTGCTGAGGGGAGGACTTGCTCATGATAATGGCCAGAACAGAGTATATGGAATAGCATCAAACCATGTGTTTGATGTATTTGATATCATTCCACTTATTCCACTCCAGCTGTTGCCACAAGCCTGTCCTCCCCAATTAAGGTGCGTGTGTATGTGTGCGTGCCTGCATTCGTGTGTGCACGTGTGCATGTTCGCGCGTGTTTGGGTTCACGTGTGTGTGTAATGCGTGTGTGTGCCGTATGTGCATGCGTGTGTGTGTGTACGTGCGCATCTGTGTGTGTACACGTTTGTGTGTGTGCATTTACGTGTGTGTGCATGTCGTGTGTGCTTGCGTGCAAGTGTGTGTGTGTGTGTGTGTGGGAGGTTCTGACCAAACCTGATGCTGCCCTGTGGCCTTATAAGGCCCGGCAACTTCAATAGTGTTCTTCATGTCCGTATCGACCCGAAGTAGACAGTGTGTTTACAAGCCTGCCTCACGCGCTCACTATACACTGTGTCAAAGCTTTAATGTCCCCTTCCAAAAACACACACACACACACACGCCTGCTCCCAGCCCCAGCATGCAGTACAATGCTGTTTGGTTTACAGCGGAGAACAGAGGCGATTCTCTGCTTTTAAATGATTAGTTCCTAAGTCGGCCGTAATGATATAGTTTGACTGAAGTGTGCAGTTTATTAACTGCATAAAGACGATATTATTAGTGCTGGGGAGAAGGCAATCGGCGGGCTTCGCCTTTCAGCTTAGCAGCGGGAGTCTGTGGCGCTTTGATCTGAATCATTGCTAAATGTCTTTGTGCGATAGAGGGAGGCGCTGGAACCAGCACCGGGACCGGGGCCACATCAATTATTCACTCTCCTCTGCTTTTCCTTCCCTTTCTTTCCCTCTCCCTCCCTTCTTTCCTTCCTTATTCTCTCTTTCCCCCACCCTCCCTTCTTTCTTCCCTTCTTCTCTCTTTCCCCCTCTCTCTCTCCAAAATGAAATAGTTGCTCGTCTTTTTTTTGTGTGTGTGTTAGTTAGGCTAGTGGGGGACAATTCCTCCTCTTTCCGTGAGGTGGCTGTGTCCTTGTGGGTAGTCAGTGGTGCCCTTGTTCGTTGCTGTGTTACACCATCTACGGCCGTAGATATACATACTCAATATTTAGGGCCCTGAGTTTTTCCTGGTCAGATCACATGGTCCTGGCAATAGCAGACCGTTAATGATATAGATCCGTCAGTGTCTATGGCTCCTTATAATGCATAGCGGTAAAGGATACATAGCATTGAAAACTGCAGTGAGAAACAATTCTACATGACTTATGTGAAAGCCGCATGAAGGATACGATCGACTCTCTGTCCTCTGGTTGTGTCTTACATTCAGTTGCAGAAGGACACAGTTCACCTTTACACATTGTAAACCCCGTTTCTTCACTGTTGTCTAATGCCTATAGTCATTGTCTGTATTCATTGGTTACCTATTCCAATCAGTATTTTCATCTGAATTTTAAAACATTTACGTGATTGTTATTATGATGTGTATGAAATATTGATTCAAATAGACTGAATGTCAATATCAAGTTGTACACAGAAACTATGGTTGTCTGTGATGAGTACATTTGTAGAAGCAGTAGGAGAGTTCACCTCATAGTGATACATTGGGGGTCCCCTCCAAACCTGAATTAGTATGAGGTCTGGCTGTTTTAGAGAGCCCATGTAATTCATATATCTACCACATTGTGGCACTGTTACCCAAATGACCTCCTTATACTGGTAAGATGGACCGCTTTCAGCATGGTAGACATTGAAGATCAGTCATACAACAGACGCACCTTTTTCAACAAAGATTCTTCAAACCAAAACTGATAACGATTCATCCTGAGATATTCGACTTCATCCTACATAGAATGAGAGAAGCTCCATCACCACACAGTCAGTTCAAGAAATGAATTAACATGTCAATTCGAAATAAAACTCATTGAAATCAATGGGCAATTTCCACTTTGAAATTAAATTCCAATTTAACTAATTATAATTGTATTAATTCATCCCCAACCTTGAAGCGCTAAAGCCTCATACATTACTTCCAAACAGCGAGCTACCTTGCATGTGTTTCTGTTGTTTATCTGCTATTGTGTCTTTGTGGCGTGTGTCTTCTCTTGTCAGAAGGCCGTTTTTGAACTTGAGCAGTGTGAACACATGGGAATTGATGTATCCCGTGTCTATATATAACACAGAAAGCAGGTTCAACAACTGAAGTGACTGTGTCGGATCGTGACAAGACTCTTTGTGTTTGTGTACAAAGACACACACACACACACACATAAACAAACGGACGCACACGCATGCACACACACACAAACACACACACACACACACACACACATCATACACAGAGTACACCAGAGGTGGGACCAATTCACTATTATCCCAGTCACAAGCAAGTCTCAAGTCACAAAGGTTCGAGTCTCGAGTCGAATCCCAAGTAGAACGGGCCGAGACTCGACTTCAGTCGAAGTCGTGCATTCTAAGGGTAGGTCGAGTCGAGTCACACATTTTTCCAAGTCAAGTCTCAAGTCAAGTAAAAAAAATCTATACATGCAATGAATTGATCAACTACAAATCGAAAGCTCGGGACTATAAGGTTCCGTCTGACATTTTTGTCAAAAATGAGTTAGTCACATTTCATAGATCTTTAGATGGTTCTTCTTATGTCTGTGAAGTTCGATTGTTCAGAAAGTACATTTTAAAAATGCTAAACTAGAAAGATCTGCATAAAGCCATTTGAACTTGGCACTATAATGTTCTATCTGCAGTCCAATCACAAGCCTGAACAATTAGAGATGGCCCAGTCAGGACACATGTCTGTGCCATCACCCTCTAAGTATGGTTTAGGCTAGTTTAGACAGCAATAATGGCACCCAAGCAAAAGAAAATTCAATGATGCCACATCATTGTTCAGTGATGACTGGAGTTTGTCTGATGATCCTAATACATGTCTTAATGTATTTGATGATGTGTTCTGACTCTATGTTGGTAAAATGGTGTTATTCTATCATATATGTCGTCAAATAGCTAGTCTTCTTAAAAACGGAACATGTCTAACACGCACGCATACGTCATGAACAGAATTCACGGATGCATACGCACACACAGACAAATAAACAAATGTACACACACACTAACAAACACATACACATAAACTTAGAAACACACTCAGACCAACTTACTCACGGACACCCAAATAAACACATGCATATGCAGAAAAACAAATGATATACTATTTGTACACACACACACACACACACACACACACACACACACACACACACACTCATGTATCTGCACACCTCAAGCACACATACTAGTGTTGTCAAATGAAAGAGCAACTGAGATATTCTTCTCCACCTCCGGTACTACTCCCCCGAGGACTGTGTAGAATCAAATGTTCCACATATAGCTCCTCTGAAAAGCACTTCAGTCAAATGATCTACAACACCCTCCAATTGTCAATGGGCCTTGGCTTGCTTTAGGTGTACCCAGCTCTAAATCCAGACCTGATATGTAATAAATAGAATCAAACACCTTGTAAACAACATTCAGTTCAAACTGACCATATTTATGCCTCCATAAACGGGGGCAAAGGCATTGTGCGTGTTTGCATGCATGCCTGCATATGTGTGTACCACATTATTTACACTAACCAGAAATGAATTGTTCGCCATAATTCTAGAAAAGGGAACAACATGTCATGCGAACTGTGTCAGGGAGAAAGATAGTGATGTTTTGCGACAGCGTTATTGCGGTCACCTGCAGCTACCTACACTATGAGACTGAGAGTGCTGCAACCATAACAGGAAGTGAAGCCAGTGAAGTGAAGAGGTGGGTGGAGGAGAGGGGTGGGGGTATACAACCTGGTCTCAGAGTATTTCGTATTATTCTCTATGTGAATCCAAGAACCTCCATTTAAAATTCAATTGTATTTGTCACATGCACCAAAATCAACAGGTTTGGACCTTACAGTGAAATACAAGCCTAACCAACACTGCGGTTTTAAGAAAAATAAGTGTTAAGTAAAAAATAAAAGTAACAAATAATTAAAGAGGAGCAGAAAAATAACAATAGCGAGGCTATATACAAGGGGCACCGGTAAGTCAATGTGCAGGGCACCTGTTAGTCGGGGTAATTGAGGTAATATGTACATGTAGATAGAGTTAAAGGGAATATATGCATAGAAAATAAACAGAGAGTAGCAGCAGTGTCAAAGGAGAGGGGGTAACGCAAATAGTCTGGGTAGCCATTTGATTAGCTGTTCAGGAGTCTTATGCTGTATAAGCTGTTAGGAAGCCTTTTGGACCTAGACTTGGCGCTCCGGTACTGCTTGCCGTGTGGTAGCAGACAGAACAGTCCATGACTAGGGTGGCTGGAATCTGACAAATTGTAGGACCTTCCTCTGACCCTGCCTGTCATGGATGGCAGGAAGCTTGACACCAGCGATCTACTGGGTTGTACGCACTACCCTCTGTATTGCCTTGCGGTCGGAGGCCGAGCAGTTGCCATACCAGGCGGTGATGCAACCAGTCAGGTGTGTACAACCCAGTAGATGCTCTCAATGGTGCAGCTGTAGAACCTTTTGAGGATCTGAGGACCCATCTGAGTCTCCTGAGGGGGAATAGGTTTTGTCATGCCCTCTTCACGACTGTCTTGATGTGCTTGGACCACTATAGTTTGTTGGTGATGTGGGCACCAAGGAACTTGAACTTCAACCTGCTCCACTCCAGCCCTGTCGATGAGAATGGGGTCATGCTTGGTCCTCCTTTTCCTGTAGACCACAATCATCTTCTTTGTCTTGATCATGTTGAGTGAGAATTTGTTGTCCTGGGACCACACGGCCAGGTCTCTGACCTCCTCCACATAGGCTGTCTCATCGTTGTCGGTGATCAGGCTGTTGTGTCATCGGCAAACTTAATGATGGTGTTGGAGTCGTGCCTGGCCATGCAGTCATGAGTGAACAGGGAGTACAGGAGGGGACTGAGCACGCACCCTTGAGGAGCCCCCGTGTTGAGGATCAGCGTGGAGGATGTGTTGTTACCTACCCTTACCACCTGGGTGTGGCCGTCAGGAAGTCCAGGATTTTGTATGATATGTTATGTTTCGTATGGTATGTATTAATTTGTGGGTGTCCTTCACCCATTTCATATGATATGTTACGAATTACAATTCGTATTATAAATTATACATTTGCAAACGTACAATATGCTACAAATTTGCAAAACGTATTATATGTTACGAATTCTAGCTATGTGGCTAGTTGCTCGGCTAGTGGTTAGGGTTAGGGATTAGGGTTAAGTATAGGAGTTAGGTTAAAGGGTTAGCGTTAGGGTTAGGGAAAGGGTTAGCTAAAATGGTTCAATTTAGGGTTAGGCTTAAGGGGAAGGGTTAGCTAATACGATAAGTAGTTACAAAGTAGCTAAAAAGTAATAAGTAGTTGAAAGGTTGCTAATTAGCTAAAATGTTAAAATTGTCCATGATGAGATTTGAACTCACAACCTTTGGATTGCTATACATTCGTGTTATATGCCCACCCATCCTCCTCGACCAACCACCCTACTTTAGTTTTTTGCCTCATGTAACCATACTAAACGTAATATATCATGCTCATTTGAGTGTCCCGGCTTTATGTTTACTATGATACGTCTAGTCTATGAGACCAGGCTGGTGTATAAGAAGCACAGGATTGAAGAGTGGTGGTTTTAATCGGGTTTGCACTGTGTTTGCATTGTGAATGGTATTGGTGGTACAGGACAGAGTGGAGATGACCGTTGGCTCATGCGCTGAACTGTTGGTTTAAGTGATTTTTGGGGCCTTTAATTTTGGGCCTACCATATTCTATTTCCGGAGGGTTCTTTCCAGGATTTGGAGAAATGTACAAGGGGGTTTGTCATCTGACTGAAAGAGCTCAACAAGACGGCGTTCTTTTTCTCAGTTGGTGGGAAATGTTTTTGTGAGTTGAATCTATACTGGTGCAGTACATTCTCCTGGTTAAGGTTGTTGACATCCTTTCGGAAGGTGGAAGCAAATTTCTGTTTTAACCGAAATAGACATTACAACTTGAAATTGAGCTTGTCCAAACTGAGGTTTAAAGAAGTAATATAGGAAGCAAGACACCTCTTTGCTGCTCAACAGCAAAGCCTGTTACAACATTCTAAATCTCTGTCTACAGCCTTTTGGACTTTCTCGTTTTGGACTTTGTTTGGGAACCACCACCATGCCTGTAATTGTACTGGAGGCCAGTGATCTGACCAGCCCTCTGTCGCTGGTGCGTATGTGGGCTCTCCTGTCCGGTTGCCTCACCTTCAGCCTGGTAGCCTCTCTGGTTTCCCCAGAGCTGACCTCTGACACCCACCAGCCCTCCTTCAGGATCCTCTGCATGTTCACCTGGTGCCTCTTCTTCATCCTCACCTTCCTAATCCACGTGGTCAACATCATCCAGTTCCACAGCCTGGTCCCCATCTCCTGGAAGAACCTGACCGTGACCGTGGCGGCTCTCGCCGCCCTCATGACCTTCAGCGCCTCGGTCACCTTTCCTTGGGCGGTCATGGGTCATGAAGGTGTCTGGCCCCGTCCTATCGCCGCCTCCTTGGCATCGTGTCTCACCTTCCTGGCCTATGCAACCGAGGCCTACCTCATCCGCACCCAGACCCAGGACCAGAAGGGCTACATGGCCAGCGTACCCGGCCTGCTCAAGGTGCTCCAGCTCTGGGGAGGATGTGAGATGATCGTCCTGGTGGTGGAGCAGGTCCGTGGAGCTTTGGTAAAAGGAGCCGGGGTAGGGTTGGCAGCTGTGGGTTGGCAGCTATGGGTGTCTGGGGTGGTGTATGCCCTCTGTCTCCTAATGTCCCTGGGTACAGTGATGGTGGTTCTAGGGGACTGTGCTGGGCGATGCCCTCTGCCCTTTGACCGCCTGCTGGCAAGCTTCAGTCTGACAGGGGTGCTTCTCTATGTGGTCGCCACCATACTGTGTTTTACCAGAGTCCTGGAGCAACAAAACCCCGGCCAAGAGTTCACAGACAGGAAAACTGGGCCCACCCTTGTTATCATGGAAGCAGTGATGACCAGCATTACTCTGCTAGCTTACACAGTGGACCTGGCCTTCTCTATCAAACTGCTGCGGGATAGGAGTCACGCCTGAAAAAGACACGCCTGGATAGTTGACCTTCAGAACACATAACATGTACATTATGGATATTAACAAAGTCATCGTGTATTATAGGAGAAGGGGACACATTGCCAAAGTCCATGAAATATTATGTTCTGTTGATGCCAATTGTATATTGATTGGAGGCTTGAAAATGAAAAACAAATGTCATAGATATTTTCATGTACGATATCATGTGCACAGTTTTGGGGATTAGTTCCAGTACATGTAATTCAACTAGTAATTTAACTACATGTTGCAGTAGCTTGGTGGTAGTTTAACTAAATTCAAATATTTGTGGTGTTTTCAGTGGTCAATTACTTGTTTGCCATGTAGTTATGTAGCTTTTACTGCAACTGGGTAGTTCCACCAATTCGGTGCCTTTTTGAGATTCTTTAATTTGGTGAAAAAAACCTGTTTGATTTCAACTCATTTGAACATTCTGTCATAATGAGCACGTGTTCAACTTAATAAAAAACAACTTTTCTTATCTCAAAAAGGTTAAATAAATAAAAAACGATTATAGTAAGGGCCTATTAAGTGCCAAATAAAGTAACAGGCTTGACTGTAACAGGGTTGACGATTTCACCTTAAATTAGCCATGAATCCCCTTGTGACAAGTGGAATGGAAGCTTGTTGTGTACAACAGGTAGGGGCAATTGAACACAAGCGTCACCCCAAAAAACGTAAGAGGCTAGAAATATTTTGACAATCTATGAGTTACAGGGTTGACGTGTTATGCTCGACCCACTCAATTATCCATAACAAAACACCAGAAAATAGCCAAAAAGAGTGGAACCAGCCCACCTGCTTTTCCAGAGGATTGAATCGGTCACATTCTAAATGTAATCCGTCAGTTACTAGTTACTTGTCCAAAATTCTAATTAGTAAAGTAATCTATGGATTACCTAGCTCAGTAACATCATTTGATTACTTTCAGTTACTTCTGAATTACTTTCCCCTTAAGAGGCATCAGCAGAAGACAAAAATGGATCCATCAAATGTATTTTGTGTGTCATCACTGGAAGAAAGTTATGCTGCGTTTGTAACCAAGTGAGAAGAGCGAATTTACCACATACGACTGGGAAAAACCCACTTTAACGACCCTCCAACTGGTCATTACTAGTGGGAAACTCGTCTATCATCCTGAGCTCCCACTTCTTTCACATGCGGACTTGTGACATCACCGACTAGAAATTACCTTGATATCAGCATTTTCTGCAGTTAATTAAATGCAACAAAACAATATTTATAAAAAGCAATCTATTCATATGGTTTTGAACACTATAATTTGTTGACAAGCATGATAGCTGTACTTTTAGTGTATTAGTTTACACAGCTTGTTGGCCATTAGCCAATCAGTGTTCAAAGTACATGAATGCCTCCAACTGGTATTTACGACTTCACAACTGGTAAATTCCTACCTCCCACTTGGTTACAAAGCAGCAATTCACTTGCACCTTTTTTCAATGCTGAATTGAATGTCATTGAGAAAACAGAAAGGTGTCATAACGTATTTTTTCCCCCTGCAAACGCCCTTTCTGAATTTAAAAGTAATCAACAAAAATGATTATTCTAGTCTTTCAAAAGTATCTGTTATCTGATTAAAAATATTTTTGCTGGCAGCTAGTCGATTACAGTTATTTTTTTTTGTATTCAGATTACATGTTACTACCCAGCCCTGCATTAACACTATTATTTAACTATTAGATGTTCACTGTTTCTTTTAGTCAACAAATATTTAAACAGGAATAGTTTTACCATATTAAAACAAGAGTTCAGTTCATGTAACAGGGTTGACCTTAAAATGAGGCACAGATTCCTTAAAACGAATCACTAATCACATGAAATAAATAATCATCTTCAGAAATGACTGTCAAAGCAACAAAATGACTAAGGCTTTACAATGATGGTGTATACTTGGATATATTTTGGGGTTAAGTGGGTTACAAACTTCCTGGAAGTCACTGAGGATGCGTGGAGGGATATTTGAAAATGCTGGATTTTGGCACTTGAGAAAATCTTTATTCAAATAAAAAAAATCTGATTGATTGAATTCTCCATGTGGTTTATATGAAAATAAAGGGGTTTTAAAATGTAATATTGGTGCACAATTTCTACTTAAACTATCAAAAGGTACTCATTTCGTGGAACAAGCCAACTGCCCACTACATTTCCTACATTAAAAAAATATATAGCTAAAAAACTCCATATTAGGATGGTGTTCCTAATGTTTTGTATACTCAGTGTATATTTGCATACTCGTGTAACAGTATCATTTTAAACCGTACCCTCGCCCATACCCGGGCGCGAACCATGGACCCTCTGCACACATCAACAACAGTCACCCACGAAGCATCGTTACCAATCGCTCCACAAAATCCGCGGCCCTTGCAGAGCAAGGGGAACAACTACTTCAAGGTCTCAGAGCAAGTGACGTCACTGATTGAAACGCTATTTAGCGCACACCGCTAACTAAGCTAGCCGTTTCACATCCGTTACACTCGGTGTAGCTTTACTCTAGCTGAACTTCTTCCAGTGTGAAGTAATTGGTAACTTGGTAAACCATTTTTATATTTCTTAGATTTGTAAAATAAATGTGAAATAATCAATAATTTTTATCTATTGAAACTGACATAATACACAACAATTTGACTGATCCTGAGACATACACATATACATAAGAAGATTACAGTTGAGACTTGAGAAGCAGTGAGGGCTTATTAAGGGAATAAATAAATTAAGGGAATAAATGAAAACAAAAGACTAACATTACATGTATTCTGTGTCACAACTCATTACCATAACCCAACTGGGGAGTTGGTAGGCAGACAAATGTCATCACACTGCAGATTTCAGATATGGTGCCAACTGCCATGTTTCTATCTGGGCAGAATTCTCTTTCATCTTGTCTTCATGCAAGGGGCTTAGTGATTTCATTTAGAATACTTTGAGTTTGTAACTTGTCTTGCTTATGGTTCTGTCTTTGAGAGATGAAAGATACAGAGTTAGGAAGGAAGTGATTGAATTGATAAGACATCTTGAACAAGCAATGTATGGTGCAGTTGTTTCTCAACACTCTTGGTTTATTTTTGGTATTGCCTAGTATTCTATACGAGTTTGAATAGAGTCTGTGACGAATCTAAACATAGTCTAAAGGTAATTTGTATAAAGTAAACATGTGCATTAAATGTAATGTAGCTAGATTCCAGAGATGAGTGGACTCGTCCAGAGATTAGTTTCTGTAGTGGACACAAACATGTCACAAATGTGTTGGGGGAGTAGCAACAGTTATAAGTCATTAACACTAGATGGCGATGCTTTCATTACCATACAAGCCTTTAATTCAAATAATTTAACTTCAAACTAATTGCACTTTTCTCAACCAAGGTCAATCTTAAACTATGTGAAAGTCATAAAATGTGGAGGTGAAAAAAATCCAACTTTGATTAAATTACATCATGATCTTGATAGTACTCAATACCGCATCAACGTCAGGACCATCAGCAGGTTTACATTTTAAAAAAGGATAGAATTCCATTATATTACATAAGAACAAGCAATTCCCACAAAAGTTATGTTTATTTTTCCAATTGATTCAATGACACAAATACTAATCTACTCTTTGAAATCAAGAACCTCAATGGTGCATCATTTCAAGTGAATGCTGTGCATTTAGTGTGCGTGTTAGTGTATATGATGGCTAGATAGTCAAGAACAATTATTGCTTATTTTTGTAGTATTATGAGACAACCCACAGTGGAAAGACCCAGAGACCAAAGTTACAAAGTGTATCTGTGTGCTCCAACTGCGCTCCAGTTCTAACCTATAAAGGCCTATGTCATTTTCATTGAACATTTTTCGGGAACCTTTTTATCTGTGACATGTATTTCAAGTCCATTTTATAGTTCTAAAATTAAAAAAAAATTAAAACCATCCGAAAAACTTCTGTATAATCAATCCCCGAACGGGTTCGGGTTGATGATCCTACTTATCTACTTTGATTACTCTAGCCTTGGAAGACGTTAATGTTGTTGTTTTTTTCACTCAGGAACTCTGTGCTTTCAGCAGTCAGCTGTCAACAGGCTGGGCATGAAATGAGGCTCAGACAACGACGCAGTACTTGGAAGTGATAACAATACAACGTTTTGTCACTGTCCTGTAAAACTGTTCATATCCATTCAGTGTAATTTTGTAATCCTTCTTGCTCGAAAGATGATGAACTCCGGACACGGTAAGGTCGCGCTTGTTTAGGCAAAACACACCTCTTTATCGGAGTTTCAGTTTTGACACCTTTGGCTTCGTCGTCGAGAAATTTCACGTAGCCAGCGGTTTACAGAGATTTGTTTTTCCACAAACGACTTCGTTGTTATTTCGTCAAGCAGGGGCAGGGGTTTCACAAGAGTGAATGTTGAAATGTAAAAGCGAGAGTTGTTTTGAGACAATTAACGTTAGCTAGCTAGCAACTAGCTAAGTTAGCTAGTCATTAGGTGTAGATGCATCCCAAACTAAACTAGGGAGTTTGCTAGGGCTTTGGTTTACCCGTAGCTAAACGCTAGCGAGTCACTGTTAGCTGGCAAAGCTAGCAGTGTATGCATAGTTTATTATGCAACATAAACTTACTGATCGATACAACATTGCCCGCGTTTCCTTATAGTTCATAACATAAGCAGGAAGTTGCTTTCATATGTTTTAAACTGTTCTTTGAAGCAACTACAAAGCCAGATGGGTAACGTTAGTCATTGCATACGTACAGTAGTTAGTTATACTGTTATGGCTAACATTTATCTCAAATGCAGACTGGGTAAATTGGAATACATCTTTGGAAACATTTCTCACCTGAGCAAATGTTTGAGTGATGACAACATGATGAAAACTGCTTAGTTACACAGCAAGTCCAATGTGACGTTAAGTTAGTGTGTGTGTTGTGCGATTGCACATGTTTGATGTGCAAAAATCTGTATGACCATTGTTTATTTTGTTCTCTTTGGCAGATCATTGAACACTATGGACATGTGAGACTCGACATGAATGCAGACGCTGAGGCGATGCTGGATTGAATGGCACTGAGGATACGAGGTAAGTACCTTGCCAGTAAATTTGACCTGATCATTGATCCATTCTCTGACACAACTGACCTTTGAGAGAGGGGGGGTCTGGGGGAGGAGAGAAAATAAAAGATCATGAGAAAGAGAGACACTGATTTCTGTATCACACAGCCTTTATTCTATTGGAAAATATTGAGATTGCAGCAGCAGCCAAGGACAGGTTCTAGGCGAACCATAAAAAGACAGACAGGGCTCGTAGTAATGCCTGGAGCAGAATGAGTGCAATGGTATCAAATATGTGTTTTGATGCCATTCCATTCGCTCCTTTCCAGCCATTATTATGAGCCGTCCTCCCCTCAGCAGCCTCCACAGATAAGTATGTCTCTTTTCAGCCCAAAACAAATACAAGGAAATAAACGTTGTCACTGACGTTCACTGCTGCTGAGACGAGGGCAGAATGCCCTCTGCTGTTAGTCTTTTTGAGCAGACCTGAGGTATTTGTCAGGTACTTTGAAATGGATTTGACTAATTGGCCTAGTGAAAAGTAAATGGCTCTCTGTGGCTGCCATTCAGCACTGTGATAAAATATTTTCCTTAAACAAATGTATCTCAAGAAAGACTCAACAGTTTTGGTTTAGCAACCTTTTGCACTTGTTGTAGGCCTAGGCTTGGCCTTTCTATTTCGCATATACAATGTGTATTTGTTTTCCATGGAGTTTCCCATAGGCCCATGTGTAAGGGCTTATCTGTTTGTGCTATTGATCATATGTTTGTGCTATTGATCATTATGCGATGTCCTGATAGTGTGTGCGAAACCTCTCAAAATGGTATTTCACCATGGTAACGGTTTGGTTACAGTGTCATTGGTTAATGATCCACTGTTGTTTGCACCCTTTTTACACTGCCCTCTAGCATGAGTCATTTCAAGGGGCCTCATGTGTACTCAATACAATATTGTGTGTTCTAGGCAAGCTACCGTTAGGCAAATTCTGAAATCAAATTCTACTAATTCCATCTCTACATCTTTTATGTCACTCTCGCAACACACATCACCTAGCCTAACACTAAGGCTATTAATATAATTGCTCAGTGTTTTAGTCAAAAGCACTTTCCCCACATCCAAAAACACCATCCACACAATAGACATGGCCTTGAGTAGTGTGAAATCCTCTGGAATTGTGTGTCGAGTTATAACGTGTGAAAGCGAGAGAATGGATAGAGTGCCGGCGCACCTGTTTAAGACTCACTAAGCTTAGCCTAATTTCTGTAGCAGGTCCATCAGAAAGAGAAGTTACGCTTGTCTATCCTCAGCAAAACACCGGAGGCATAGTGAAATGGATGTCTGGTATACAGTAGAAAGGAAAATCAAAGCAAGCCTTCTGTTCCTGTCAGGCAAAAGCTGCCGCAAAACAAATGTTTTGTTTTCCCACTGGTAGTCGTGGCGACTGTTCACTTTGACCACATTGGCACATGTGGTCGTGAGGTCGAGGTCTTAGGTCTCACGTTAATTTTAGGCCAGATAGTGACCCCCTACATAACAAGTTAGCAGAAAGCTAACTGATTTGAGAACAGGCTGAAATGTTGTGTCTTTTTCTTTTTTTTCAAGCTGAACATCCCATGCTTGTTGTTTAACTTTGGCGACTGATGACGGATCTCCATCTATCCTGTTTTGCAATGTCATAGAACAGGTGTGTGTAGGCTGTTTTCTTCACAGTGCAGAGGCCTCCCTGTAGAATGCTGGTAATACCACACTGCAGTGTGTTATTGTGCGTGTCGTGAGACTGGGAAAATGTGCTGTTTATCACAGTTTTATGCGGGGCCTACGGATTACACCCTGTTGACTCGGCACCTGTTCATGGCTTTGCCCCTGACTCACTACTTGGCCACCTGCTCACCTAAATATTTCCACGATGTTGGTCTATTTTTTTTATACTCAAGCTCATTTCTGATCCTTCATCAGTCACCAAATTACCATTCATACCATTTTGTAATGGCTCTTTATTAGGGTTGCACATTTTGGGGGATATTCAGAGGTGGAAACTTTCCATGGGAATTAATGGAAATATATGCAAATTAATATGAATACCATTTAAATGTAATGTTTTTTGCATTGGATGTATTTACTATATCTTATGGAGACAAACATAAACCTTTTACCTTATCATAAGTAGACATGATTGCAAATGATTAAATCCTTCCAATAATAAAAATGTGAAAACGATTTAGTTAAGAATTTAACTTTAATTAAATGAGTTGACTCTTCACATGCAATGATTTCACTGTACAACAAAAGAAAGGGAATATTGAATGATCCCCAATTTTCCAACCCATCTCCCAAAAACGTTTTCAACATACATCTGTAAAATGATAGTCTAGAAACTAAAGCTTTGGTTGTTTTCCTCTAAGGCTTCCATGTCTTCTCCCTGGACCTCCTCAATGTCCATCTCTTGAACATCAGACTGAGGCCTCATCTTCACTGTCACTTTCCAACCTTGAGGATGGCTCGTTGTCAGGCTCAAAAAGCCAAACATTTTCCCGGATGGCCACCAATTTTTCAACCCTTGTATTGGTCAGCCTGTTGTGTGCTTTGGTGCATGTGTTCCAAAACAAGGACCAGTTGCCCTCTGAGGCGGCTGATGTTGGTGGGATTTGGAGGATGATGGAGGCAACAGGGGAAAGAGCCTCAGATCTACCAAGTCCCTCCCACCAGGTGGCTGATGAGATATGTTGGCATGACTGCCATATTGCATCTCCATCCCAAAGCCCTTGCTTGGAAGTGTACTTCCCCAGACTGCCAAGAACCTTGCCCTGATCCAGGCCAAGGTGGTGAGACACGGTAGTGATGACACTATAGACCTTGTTGATCTCTGCACCAGACAGGATGCTCTTGCCAGCATACTTGGGGTCCAACTTGTATGCTGCGGCATGTATGGGCTTCAGGCAGATGTCTTCACACTTTGATGTATTTCAGAACGGCAGTTTCCTCAGCTTGGAGAAACAGTGAAGTGGGCAGGGCAGTACAGATTTATTCTCTTTGAGACTGAAAATCAGACAGGATGGCATTGTCTCCATCAATCCGTGCAATGGCTACTGCTATAAGTTTCAGGTTGCTTACCACTCTCTCCCAAAATACATCATCCAGGAGGATCCTCTTGATGGGGCTGTCCATATCGGCAGACTGTGTTATGGGCATTTCTTGGAGAGACTCCTTCTTTTCCAGGAGACTGTTAAACATGATGACAACACCACCCCAACAGGTGTTGCTGGGCAGCTTCAATGTGGTGCTCTTATTCTTCTCACTTTGCTTGGTGAGGTAGATGGCTGCTATAACTTGATGACTCTTCACATACCTAACCATTTCCTTGGCTCTCATGTAGAGTGTATCCATTGTTTTCAGTGCCAAAATGTCCTTGAGGAGCAGATTCAATGCATGAGCAGCATAGCCAATGGGTGTGATGTGAGTGTAGGACTCCTCCACTTCAGACCAAGCAGCCTTCATGTTTGCAGCATTGTCTGTCACCAGTGTAAAAGCCGTCTGTGGTCCAAGGTCATTGATGACTGCCTTCAGCTCATCTGCAATGTAGAGACCGGTGTGTCTGTTGTCCCTTGTGTCTGTGCTCTTGTAGAATACTGGTCAAGGGCTGGTGATGTAGTTAATTATTCATTGCCCACGAACATTCTACCACCCATCAGAGATGATTATAATACAGTCTGCTTTCTCTTATGATTTGCTTGACCTTCACTTGAACTCCATTGAACTGCATCCAGCAAATAAGTAAATAAAGCATGTCTGGTTGGAGCAGTGTAGAACATTCAGAAATCTCTTCCAATACACATTGTCTGTGAGCATCACAGGTGAACCAGTTGCATACACAGTTCGAGCAAGACATTCATCAGCATTTCTCTGAATACGTTCTTCCATTGGGTCAAAAAAGATCATGAGCTGTTGCTATCGGTAAAGTGTCTGTAGTAGAGGGACTTTTCTCAGAGGTTGCATGTTGTGAGAGCTGAGGGAACTTTATGCACTTGGCCAGATTATTCTGCATATTTGTTGCATTCTTCACATATGAATTGGCACAGTATTTGCAAATGTACACAGCTTTTCCTTCTACATTAGCTGCAGTGAAATGTCTCCACACATCAGATAGTGCCCATGGAACTTTCCAGTTAAGATTAGAAAATGAGTAAATCAAAACCCAAATACAATTCCATGTACAGATAAATAGTTAAGCAGTTAGATTAAACAATTAATTTGTAAGATACATGTTTTAAAATTAAATAGGTGAATGTTATGGAAACTGGTGAACAGGGATGGAAATGTGAATTTACACTCAGTTAGCAGGCTCAAGCAAGCTAAAACCCACATGGTAGCAGAAATTGTTAACAAGTTAGAAATTATTTAAACACAGTTTGCTGTAGGCTACTATTTACTAGTTAACAAAAAAATCATGTATGTCATATAAAATATATTTACACCACCCAGTATTGTAATCAAAACTTACCAGAAAGCATGTAGTCCTTGGCTCAGACAGTGTAGTAATGTGGGCTCAATAGCATCTCATTAGTGTGCAAGATCTTGAGAATCAGCTGTGATGGAAGAATGCACTGTGTATGCAGAGGGTTGCAATTCCATTGAATTGGAGATAGTTTAACCAAAATATGCCGCAAGAACCAGAATTGCCTTATGTGTATCCCACAAAAAAAATGTTTACTGTTATAAGCAAACTTTTGTTTAATGAATTTAAGCAAAATTCCCTTAACTTCCCATGGAAAATTTCCGTATAAAATTCCGGAACTTTACCGGAATGTTTCCGACCCTTTGCAACCTACTCTTTATAGAGCAGAGCACTGAGTTGTTGACTCAACTGTAGGGTTGTGTGTTGTTGCATCATGGCCCATGTCACAGGTTAGCCATTCAGAGGCCGTAACAGGTGTCAGAAAGCTGAGCAATTGTGGAAACTCACCACATTGCCCTTCCACAGTTGATCAAGTCCAACAGGCTCTTTCTATCAACCCAAACATGTCTATGCAAGTACAGATCAAAGCTGGTGATGTTTAACTCCTTGGAATGGCATTGTTGTTGGTTTTGATCTGAACAGGTTTGACTGGGATTAAGGCAGGAGGGCACAATAGTTCAATAAACAGGCTTTTATTTTGGCCTTGTTTCCCATTGCCCTAGTATCCTCAAAATGCACTCTCTTATCAGATCAGACAGACAACAGTTGATGCATTAGGCACTTAGGTTAACTGAACCTTCATCTGCAGTGCAACCCAAAACAATTATGTAAATCAATCAGTTTGTCTCTTATGAGGAAAAATACTTGTCGATGTTTCACAATGACTCATCGTTGTGATTTGTGAATCTGGAATGTGCTCTGTGGAATGTGCTCTATGCAGAGCCCTGTATGAGAAATGTAGGCAGAAACATTTTTTATGCTAGTTGTTGGCCGTTTTTATCACCATTATTCTCCTCTTGGCAAGACTGACATTCTTCCCGGGAGACAGTGAGCTTACCCAGATGAAAATGTAGGGTCTTATGATTTCGGCGATGCAGATAACACGGACGGAATCGCGGAATTTGGTAATAAAAATGGAATCAACTGTAAAATGTGGAATATTGCAGAATTTTCCATAATTTGGCTGAAATCGATTTAAAAAAAAAAAATCAGCATTAGGCCTAATTATTGTAGTAACCTAAATTATTTCATAATTGTAAAATTACAGACGAGTAGGCCTAGAGAAATAATTCCGTTTTCATATTGTGGTGTTTTGAGAGGGGGGTCGTCGTGCGTGATACCCTTACGTCACCTCACAACTTGGCTGTCACTTTGAGAAACATGTCGACGAGGCCGTCTGAGGGTCAAGTCATCAAAAAAACATACAAATTTGACATCAACATACTATTGATTGGACCTGTAAAAATACGTGTGATGACTACTTTGTCTGAAGCCCATGTGAAGAACAAGGAAAAGCACTGTGTTAGCCAGAGCATGCCTCTTCAAATGACCATTACTAGTGCAAGGTCATCAACAGATTCAAGACGAGAATTTATTCAGGACTTTGTGGCTGTGCGCCGAGTCTGACATCCCCTTAGAAAACCGAAGAAAGCTACGACCGTTTCTAGTGAAGCATTGCAAACGGGGAGGAGCGTTGCCCGAAAATGAGAGCAGCCTCCGTCAAACGCACCCTACCCTGTGATTGACCAACATTGCCATTCTACAGAAGATACGTGGGAAGAAAATTGCGCTGGTTGTTGACAAGACAACCAATGCAAGGGATTGCAGCGTTCTAAACATTGTCATTGGTGAGTTAACTTAACATCCTATTAATATACCGTTGCAATAGCCTACATTTTACGTTCTGCAATGTGAATTGTACGCATGCAAATTGTGATATTCCAAATGACGAGCTATCATGGTGAAATATAGCGATGCATAATGTCAGCAGCTGTCTGCCTCTCCATCTAGCTAACTATCGCTGTTTCTATATTGTGTTTACACTTGAAATTTAAATAACACTTATTTTGTCACAATATTATTTTAGGTTAAAACATAATTCAAGTTTTTCCTTATCTTTCATTGCAGGTGTTGAAAACCAGTGCTTTCTGGTAGATGTCATTTTCATGGAAAGATGCAACTACTCAACGTTTTCCCAAGCTGTCTTCAAGAAGCCTGCCGGAAAGAGAAGATGGGCGAGCTTCCTCATTATGAAGGAGTTTGTGCAGGCCAAGGCTCCTCCTGAAGCAGTGAGCTCCAGATAGAATAGCTGTTTTGAGAACGTGAAAGTACCATGTTCATCTGTACAGAGTTTTTGTTGCAGAAAAGGCATCATCCCAGGCAGTCACAAACATCCTCAGCCAGCTGGAAACCTAGAAGGTTGCTGCATTGTTATCTAGATTCTTGCATTACTTTTTTCATTTATTATGAAACGCTTATTAGAACTCTGTATTGAAGCACTTGCCTTGATAAGAAATAGTGCAATGTCGCATCATTACAAATGTATTATTATATCTTATTAATTTTTTGACTTTTATTCAATCACATTATTAGACACACTTTCTGATGAGAACACAGAATTCAGAATTTTTTTATTTGGGAGAAAATTGACAGACACGGTCCTAAAAATGACAGACACGGACTAGCACATTTACAGAAATGTTGATAATTCTCTTTCAAACTCAGGCAGCGTCTGGTGAACAACAGGGATTTATAGTCATATTCATTGATTGAGAGGCGGTGAATAGTTGCTCAATTAGGCCCACTTTTCCCACATGCCTCACACGGGGCACCAATAGCCTCTGGAGGAGTCCCTATACAAAGATCAGTGTGTACTGATGGATGGACGGATGGACGGACAGTGGATGTGGTGGGTCAAGAATGTCTCACTGGGGTGTCAGTGGACATCTGCTAAGATGACTCTGTCTGGACAGTATGGCTGACCCCAATTAGTCGACTGGTCAATAGGCTGTTGGTCGACAGATTTCTTTAGTCGAGCAATAGTAAAAATAATGGTGTACAGGACACCTTTCTGAGTGGACTAATCCATTGTGGAGGCCGTGGGTATAGCACAGTACAGTCCATCACTCTAAGACCTGCATTACTGAAATTGTATACGATTCTATTACATAAGAACAATGGTGCAACGCTAATAAAAATTATATTACTTTATAACAAATGCGCTTTCTCCCGTGTTGGATTGCGGACGCTGTTCTGAAACATCAGTGACCTGTTGAATTGACGCCTTTTCCTAGACCATGTTGCTATGTGCATCATAGGAAAGTTAGCCAGCATATTGGTGTTTAGAACAATGTGGTGGAGGCAGCAGCAGAGTTAGGAGACAAGAAAACAGCCCTTGCCTTGATTGTCTAAGAAAAGTGAGGGGAGATGAAACCCCAACTTAATTAGGTCTATTATCAACAACCTAACTGTTAAATGTGCCTGGCTTTATTAATCATCCATATACACTATATATACAAAGGTATGTGGACACCCCTTCAAATGAGTGGATTTGGCTATTTCAGCCAAAACCTTTGCTGACAGGTGTATAAAATCTAGCACACAGCCATGCAATCTTTTCAAACAAGTCAGTTCGTCAAATCCGTCAGCCCTGCTAGAGCGGCCCCGGTCAACTGTAAGTGTTATTATTGTGAAGTGGAAACGTCTAGGAGCAACAACGGCTCAACTGCGAAGTGGTAGGCCACACAAGCTTGTATAGTGCGTAAAAATCGTCTGTCCTCGGTTACAACACTCACTACTGAATTCCAAACTGCCTCTGAAAGCAACGTCAGCACAAGAACTGTTCGTCGGAAGCTTCATGAAATTGGTTTTCATTGCTGAACAGCCTAAGAACAAGCCTAAGTTCGCTATGCGCAATGCCAAGCGTCGGCTGAAGTGGTGTAAAGCTCACCGTCATTGGACTCTGGAGCAGTGAAAACGTGTTCACTGGAGTGATGAATCACGCTTCACCAGTCTGACGGTGAATCTGGGTTTGCCAGATGGTTGGAGAACGCTACCTTCCCAATGCATAGTGGCAACTGTAAAGTTTGGTGGAAAAGCAATAATGGTATGGGGCTGTTTTTCATGGTTCGGGCTGGCCCCTTAGTTCCAGTGAAGGGGAATCTTAACGCTACAGCAAACAATGACATTCTACATGATTCTATGCTTCCAACTTTGTGGCAAAAGTTTGCGGAAGGCCCTGTTCTGTTGCAGCATGACAATGCCCCCGTGCACAAAGCGAGGTCTATACAGAAATGGTTTGTCAAGATCGGTGTGGAAGAACTCGACTGGCCTGCACAGAGCCCTGACCTCGACTCCATTGAACACCTTTAGGATTAATTGTAATGCTGACTGCGAGCCATGCCTATTCGCCCAACATCAGTACCTGATCTCACTAATGCTCTTGTGGCTAAATGGAAGCAAGTCCCTGGGAGACTCTTGTTTTCTAAAACAGCCACTCTGGTGTTATAGTTTATTTAGTGTGTATACTGTTCCAAATGGTCAGAAAAATACAATTTATTATTATAATAATAATAATAATAATAATAATAGCCCTCTTTTTTTCTTGATCTCCTTCGTATTGGTATTATTACTATTATGATCATCATTATAATAAGTAGGCTAATGTCATTAGTATAGCAGCATTGTATAACCACCATTGAGCCGTAACTTACTTAGGCCTGGAAAGTATTCAGACCCCTTGACTTTTTCAAATTTTGTTACATTACAGCCTTATTCTAAAATGGATTCAATTCGTTTTTCCCCCTCATCAATCTACATAATACCCCATAATGACAAAGAAAAAACAGGTTTTTAGATATAAGAAAACGGATCACATTTTACGTAAGTATTCAGACCCTTTTCTATGAGATGTGAAATTGAGCTCAGGTGCATCCTGTTTCCATTGACCATTATTGATGTTTCTACAACTTGATTGGAGTCCACCTGTGGTAAATTCAATTGATTGGACACAATTTGGAAAGGCACACACTCATATAAGAGCCCACTGTTTGTTATAACCAATTTATTAATGTGATTGTGATACGCAATAGGTCAGGCCCTGAAGAGGGCAAGGGTTGAGTGAATAGGGAATGTTTTTCCTAAACAAATTAGGGATTTCCGTAACAGTCAGAAATGGCTGTAACTATGTTGCAGCTTCAGCAACACGACAGCGCGATAAACACTGATGTTCTGTGGTGGACACTGCAGCAGGGAGCAGAGAGCGACAATGGGTGCTAGTCAGTCACTTGCTGTCATTTTATATATTTTACAGAAAGTCTGAGCCTGACATGGCACAATCAAATCAACTGCGGTCGGACTACCTTTAGTCATCTGTGTGTCCTTAATTTTTTTTAATCTAACCATGCGCTTAAAGCATCAGACGAGCTCAGTGGATATAGTTGCTTTGGTTGAAACATGTCTATATACGGAAACATACACATTTTAAATATTTTGATTGGTCTACTGGACAGCAACTGAAGACACCCGGCTAAGACTTCTGATCACATTGTCCATTCTGTTAACAGAATGGAGATTGCATTTGGCCACATTTTTTCAATATTGCAGCTATTAATTTTGTCTTCGTTGCTCAGTGATTCCTCGTACTCCTGAGAGCGCTCTTGTCTTTTCCCCAGGTGTCTGAAGACAGTTGTTTGTGCAGACAGGGTCAATAGCCTCTGATATTCCTCAGAAGTAATGCCCATTCATAGAAACATGTCAGCTATGAACGATAACCGAGATGGGCCAGGCATAGTCTCTGTACCTAGTAACGGGGACGTCCATCATCCCTATCTCCAGGATACAATGACTTGTTTACCAGGAGAAACAGGGCTGATACAAGGAGGGTGGGAGGGAAATAAATACAGAGTGGAAATGTATTCTTTCCAAGCCAATGTCTATTGCTTTTAAAACCCAATATGGCGAGGCAAACTGTGATTAGTTGCGTCAGGGCTTGAGTTCTGGTTTCGAGCCGAAAGCAGACCGAAATAGAGATGTCTCATATCAGAAAGCTGAAGACAGACAGACTGTCATTTTGGACCCGAACTGTGGCATTCCAGCCTTTCCAGATCCTCCAGTACATGAGGCCGCGACGTAAGTGATTAGTCGGATGGATATTTCTTGGCAGCTCAGCCCTTTTGACCACATTAGTCAATTTCGCTATCGATCAAAGTACCGGAGTTTATCGTTAAGTCAGCTTAGCAATGTCTCACCCCTTTTGTTTTCTTCTACATACAGCATTATTAGCAGTGCAGTATCACAAACTATTGATTGTTCCTCATTTTCTACAGTCTGTCTAGCTAGGTATCAGTTCTTCTTCAGCACTGTTGTGTGCTGTAGCGTACGGTTGCCTTGGAAGTTTGCCGTTGTCGAAGTGGCAGGAAAACCCAATTACTTGAGACAGATAAGGCAGCCAGGCAGATATCCGGGATGCGTTGTCTGCCAAGGAGAAAAAAACATCTGCAGAACCCAGTTCACTTTCTTAGGTGTGTGTCCTTCTTTGCACACTTTCAGTTGTGTGCAACTGTGTACCACTGTGCGTGCGTGTCCTTGTGTGTCTGGATGAATGAGTGTGTCCGTTAGCCAAGGGGGAGACCAAGTTGGAAGCATTAGAGCCAGTGTTGGTGAACACTGCAGCAGTAGACGGCTGGACAGAAAGGCCAAGAAGATCATCAAGGACCTCAGCCTCCCGAGCCATGGCCTGTTCACTCCGCTACCATCTAGAAGGGTGAGACAGTACAGGTACATTAAAGCTGGGACCGAGAGGCTGATAAACAGCTTCTCTCTCCCAGGCCATCAGAATTAAACCGTCAACACCAGCCGTCCTCCGCCCAGTACCCTTCTCTGAACCTTAGACTCTGTCACTAGCCGGCTACTACCCAGTACTTTACCCTGCACCTTAGAGACAGCTGCCCGATGTACAGAGTCATTGAACACTGGTCACTTTAATAATGTTTACATCCTGTTTTACCCACTTCATATGTATTTAGCGTATTCTAGTCAAGACTCATCCTATATAACTACTGTTGTACACATTTTCTATTCACATAATGTCCATACTTGAAGGCTCTACTCTCTTATTATTTATTTTTTACAAGGATCACGTGTGCCCCTAAGTTGAAAAATGTAGTAGTACACAAAAAATATTTGCACTAACAAGCCATTTTCTTTGTAATCATGGTACAAGCATGACGGTCACGAATCTGCGCTCCGTGTATTCTCCACGGTAGGGGCTGGGGTACAGTGTATTCATCTTTTCAACAATTATCACCTACATTCAAATTCCAGGTATTTAGGTGCAGATGTGAGTGCAAATGGTCGCACTTTAGAGCCCTGATACTGTCTATATATACCATTCACATACATATACAGTACCAGTCAAAAGTTTGGACACACATACTCATTCCAGGGTTTTACTTTACATTGCTGAATAATAGTGAAGACACAAACTATGAAATAACACATGGAATGATGTAGTAACCACAAAAGTGTTAAACACTGATGACAGCTTTGCACACTCTAGGCCTTCTCTCAATCGGATTTATGAGGTAGTCACCTGGAATGCATTTCAATTAACAGGTGTGCCTTGTTAAAAGTGGAATTCCTTTCCTTATTGCGTTTGAGCCAATCAGGTGTGTTGTCGCAAGGTAGGGATGGTATACAGAAGATAGCCCTATTTGGTGAAAGACCAAGTCTATATTATGGCAAGAACAGCTCGAATAAGCACAGAGGAACGACAGTCCGTTACTTTAAGACCTGAAGGTCAGTCAATCTGAAAAAATGTCAAGAACTTTGAACGTTTCTTCAAGTGCAGTCGCACAAACCATCAAGTCCTATGATGAAACTGGCTCTCATGAGGACCGCCACAGGAAAGGAAGACCCAGAGTTACCTCTGCTGCAGAGGATACGTTCATTACAGTTAACTGCACCTCAGATTGCAGCCCAAATAAATGCTTCAAAATTCAAGTAATAGACATATCTCAACATCAACTGTTTAGAGGAGACTGTGTGAATCAGGCCTTCCTGGTGGAATTGCTGCAAAGGAACCACTACTAAAAGACACCAATAAGAAGAGACTTGCTTGGGCCAAGAAACACAAGGAATGGATATTAGACCGGTGGAAATCTTTCCTTTGGTCTGATGAGTCCAAATTTTAGATTTTTGGTTCCAACTGCCGTGTCTTTGTGAGATGGATTGTAGGTGAACGGATGATCTCTGCATGTGTGGTTCCCACCGTGAAGCATGGAGGAGGATGTGTGGGGGTGCTTTGTTGGTGACACTCAGTGATTTATTTAGAATTCGAGGCACACTTAACCAGCATGGCTACCACAGCATTCTGCAGTGATACGCCATCCCATCTGGTTTGGGCTTAGCGGCACTATACTATTTTTCAACAGGACAATGATCCAAAACACACCTCCAGGCTGTGTAAGGGCTATGTGACTAAGAAGGAGAGTGAGTGCAGCATCAGATGACCTGGCCTCCACAAAACAACCGACAACTACCCAATTGAGATGGTTTGGGATGAGTTGGACTGCAGAATGAAGGAAAAGCAGCCAACAAGCGCTCAGCATATATGGCAACTCCTTCAAGACAGTTAGAGCATAATTCCTCATGCATATCTTGTCTAAATTCATCGTGTATATGTATATGTACGTATATGTACGTCTAGATTGCGTTTTCAATTACTGTTACAGTAATACAAATGTTTTTTTTTTGTGTACTTGGACATTTTACTGCACTGCTCGGAGCTAGTAACAAGCATTTTGCTGCACCCGCTATAACATCTGCTAAACTGTTTACACAACCAATACATTTTTTGTTTTGATTTGAGATGGATGCCCGCGAAGCATAGACAGGCAGGCTGCTGCCGGAGCTACACATTGAACTCAGGATTCTTTACACACGCTAGAAAACTCCTAGGTTTGCTTGAAGTAGACTAGTTGAATATGATTCACTTGAGTAGGCTTTCTTATGTAACTCCTGGTGTAACGTCTGGCATCTGTGTCCACAGCCAATTAGACACCGATCTGAGTTTTCCACCTCCACCTCATCAGAATGAAGTTGTTTTGGAATCGGTTTCAGTTAGCATCTGAATAACAGACGCATCAAAATGTCTATTTATAAACACTCGGGGAGTGATTCGTCCAAGAGTTGCAAAATACATTGTTTTACCGGGCCAAACGCGTAAATCCAGTCAGTTTTATACGGATGTCTGATGAAGTTCATATTGTTCCACTTGGTTCTTAAGTTGTTGGATTTGAAACATGTCCACCTTTTTAATTTATTGCCTTCGTCAATAGTGTCAGAAAAACGTTGTACCCGTAAACTGTTTTACAGTACCACTTTCCAGTGCATAGTTCCCACCCTGGTAAAGCAATTAAAACTGCTCCAAGTTTCTAAGTCGTAACTAAGCTCCCAAATCACAATAATTAGCCTATGTAGATCATGCCCCCTCAAACGAGAACTGCAATTGTTATGTCTGTAATTATAGCTTAAGTTCAAACGAGCTCAGCTGTGAGTGACAGCGTGAACACTTGAACCCTTGGTTCAACTTGGTAGTCAGTAGCAGACCCAAAAGGCTCTGGGTGTTGGCTCAGCCATAAGGGGAGAAAAAAAACTAACATTGCAGCCTACCTGTAGCCGTAATGGCTGACTGTGGCAACAGCCAAGATTGTCTAGCTGCGTCGGTCATGTAACCAGAGCAGTGGAACCAGATCACTGTGTGGCGGGCAGCGTAGCAAATATGTCGCTGTCAAGGCCGTGTAGCTCATTCAAAGATAATGAGGGCCTGTTTAGGAAGTTGAGTGGTGGTTAAGTGAGGAGTGCATTATTCATAATGGACGTCATGAGGGGTCAATGAACCGATATAGCTCACATTGATTCAGCCTAAAGTGTGCATGTTAAATCCTTTCCCCTCCGCTGGGGCCATGGAATTCTGGAAGTGACTTAGAATGGGAACCCTGATTTGTCATTATTCTCTTTTCATTTAATCAAATAAATTTTTATTTGTCACATGCGCCGAATACAGCAGGTGTACTGTACTGTGAAATGCTTACAAGCCCTTAACTAACAATGCAGTTTTAAGGAAATGGGATTAAGAACATTTTTACTAAACCCTCTTCCATTAACACATTGTGCTGACTGGTAACTCTAGCAGTTATTGTCTGAGGTGTGAAGTTTAATTTGCCCTTTGGTCTGAACGATTAAATCTGCCATCAACACTGGGCAGCTTTCAGAGGGAGAAAATACACACTGTGTGTGTGGGCGAGTGCCCGTTTCTGCGAAATTGTATTGTTCTTTTGAAAAGGGGAATCAAATGAAATGTTATTTGTAACATGCGTCAAAAACAACAGGTGTAGTAGACCTTACTGTCAAATGCTTACTTACGAGCCATTAACCAACAATGCAGTTCAAGAAACAGAGTTAAGAAAATATTTACTAAATAATCTAAAGTAAAAAATGAAATATAAAAAGTAACACAATATAATAACAAGGCTATATACAGGGGCTACCGAGTCAATGTGCGGGAATACAGGTTATTCGAGGTAATTTGTACAGGTAGGTAGGGGGGAAGTGACTGCATAGATGATGATAAACAGCGAGTAGCAGCAGTGTAAAAGCAAAGGGGGGGGGGGGGGGGGTGTCAATGTAAGTAATCCGTGTAGCCATTTGATTAATTGTTCAGCAGTCTTATGGCTTGGGACCTAGACCTGGTGTTCTGGTACCGCTTGCCATGCGGGAGCAGAGAGAACAGTCTGACTTTGGTGACTGGAGTCTTTGATAATTTTTTGGGCCTTCCTCTGACACCACTTTGTGTATATAGGTCCTGGATGGCAGGAAGCTTGGCCCCAGTGATCTACTGGGTTGTACTCGCTACCCTCTGTAGCGCCTTGCGGTCAGATGCTGAGCAGTTGCTATACCAGGTGGTAATGCAACCGGTCAGGATGCTCTTGTTGGTGCAGCTGTAGAACTTTTTGAGGATCTGGCAACCCATGCCAAATCTTCTCAGTTTCCTGAGGGAGAAAAAGGCATTGTCGTGCCCACTTCGTCTTTCTTGGTGTTTGGATCATGATAGTTTGTTGGTGATCTGGACACTAAGGAACTTGAAGCTCTTGACCCACTCCACTACAGCCCTGTTGATGTGAAAGGGCCGTGTTCGGCCCTCCTTTTCCTGAAGTTCACAATCCGCGTCTTTTTGTCTTGATCACGTTGAGGGAGGTGTTGTTGTCCTGGCACCACACGGCCAGGTCTCTGACCTCCTCCCTATAGGTTGTCTTATCATTGTTGGTGATCAGGCCTACCACCGTTGTCGTCAGCAAACTTAATGATTGTGTTGGTGTCGTGCTTGGCCACGCAGTTGTGGGTGATCAGGGAGTACAGGAGGGGATTGAGCATGCACCCCTGAGGATCAGTGTGACAGATGTTGTTGCCTACCCTTATCACATGAGGGTGGGCTTTCAGTAAGTCCAGGTTGAAGAGGGAGGCGTTTAGTCCCAGAGTCTTTAGCTTAGTGATGAGCTTTGAGGGCACAATGGTGTTGAACGCTGAGCTGTAGTCAATGAACAGCATTTTCATATAGGTGTTCCTTTTGTCCAGGGGGGAAAGGGCAGTGTGGAGTGTGATTATGATTGCATCATCTGTGGGTCGAGGCTTTCTGGGATGTTGATGCCTTTCAAAGCACTTCATGGCTACCGATGTGAGTGCTACGGAACGGTAGTCATTTAGGCAGGTTACTTTCACTTTCTTGGGCACAGGGACTATGGTAGTCTGCTTGAAACATGTAGGTATTAGACTCGGTCAGGGAGAGGTTGAAAATGTCAGTGAAGACACTTTCCAGTTGGTCCGCTCATGCTTTGAGTACACGTCCTGGTAAACCGTCAGGCCCGCTGCCTTATGAATGTTGACCTGTGTCAAGGTCTTGCTCACATTGGCTACGGAGAGCGTGATCACACTGTCGTCCAAAACAGCTGGTGCTCTCACGCATGCTTCAGTGTTGCTTGCCTCGAAGCGAGCTTAAAAGGCATTTAGGCCGTCTGGTAGGCTTTATTACTTAAATCTTGAAACCTTTACCCTTGGCCTGCTATAGAAATGTAATGCCCTATATAATATATTTTTATTTTTGTCCTGATTCCATTTTTTTTGTTTCTTTTTTTAGGTTTCAGTTTTTCACTCATTTTATGTTTTTAGTCCAAAACAATACTTAAACCACATCAGGAGACCACTTTTGAGGTCTGGGAAAAATTTATGAAAGTGATATAATTCTTCCAGGTAGGCATAGGCTACTCTGTAGTTAAAATTTCATGTAGAAGGTTTTTGGGGAAGCCTTTCCATCTACCAGCAGATGGTTTTAGTTTTTTTAGTGAAAATCAAAATTTGCACCAAAGAAAACAAGTGAAAGACAAACCAGTACAAATAATATTTTTATTTTATTTATTTTTTATCATTAGCTTTATCGCTAACGGCTACACAAAGTGTAGACTAGACACACACAACACACACTGACGGGCATTCCTGTACTGTTTCAGAATGCATTTTGTTCGTGTTTTGTGATTTTAAATTCAATGAATTTTTGAATAAGTTCAATACATTTAGGCTTCCATCCGATCCGCTTTAGGCGACATCGGCATAGCGGTTGTGTTGGCGGTGTCTAGGAAGAACTGCATTATAGCTGTCAAATCCACAAGCGGCTCCTGTCATTAGAGGACATTTGCCATAGGCTGCAATATGTGAAATCCCATGCAGCCTTATTTACACGTTAGATCTCTCGCGTTCTCTCTCTCTCAGCCTCTCTCGGTCTCTTGCTCGCTGATGGGCTTGTCATGAGCACTTTCTCTCTTTTGCTTCTCATACTCTCTCACATCTGGCATCCACTTAGCACTAGGCTAAGTGCCCTAAGTCTTAGTGGGCACTGGGCATGGCGTCACATACTGGAGCCATGCCAGCCAGCTCCTTTCTCACTGAAAATAACAACTGAACCACAATCAGAAATGTTGTTTGGGATGTATTGGAAATCTATTGGACCTTTTTTATCTGTGTAACACTGTAGCCATTTGGAAACAAATAGGCTACTGTTATGTAAGTAGCAGCTCAAACATGGATAGGCTACTGTTATGTAAGTAGCAGCTCAAACATGGATAGGCTACTGTTATGTAAGTAGCAGCTCAAACATGGATAGGCTACTGTTGTGTAAGTAGCAGCTCAAACATGGATAGGCTACTGTTATGTAAGTAGCAGCTCAAACATGGATAGGCTACTGTTAGGCCTGCAGCATGTTTGTTAATGCCTTTGGGATTTTGTATAGACCCGTGGGTAGGTCCTATATAGTGTGCACGTTCGGTACAGTATCGGGCCTGGGCGAGAAGTATCAGGCCCTCACCCGGACCTTTCCTGTTTAAAGAGAACAAGACAGAACTTCTCTAAACCTCAGGTCCGTTTTACACATTTATTTTTTACATAGACTTCTGGGTAACTGAGCACACTCTCCAATCAAGCCCTGGCCCCGAGCATTGCTCCCCAGCAGCAGTGACACAGCTTTTCCCTGGAAGTTGCCTCAGGAACACAGTCGGCTCCTTGTTTACAAGAGTCTCTTTGAATTGGCAGTTAGTGAGGGTTGAAGAAACTGCCTGCAAGACCGCGATACCACTACATACCCATTCCCAAAATACTGTTTTTAGCCTGTGCACATACACTCTTGAAGTGGTATTTTGTGTATGACTGAGTTCTGACTGTATTGACAGGCTGCCCTGTGGTGACCCTGTCTCATTGACTGGGGTATTTTTACCCAGCCTGTTAGCACTGGCCTGTGCATCAGAAAACGCACGCACACACTGTTTTTAAACTGGCTTGTGTGTCAACACATTATCACTCACATGTTTATTCATGCACACTAGTTCACACTTACTGGTTAACACAACATATGCAAACAGTCAGGCCTCCAGCTCTCTGGTCCTCTCATCTAGTGTTCTCTGTGGAGACACACACACACACACCAGCCAGCCTACCGCAGGCAGCCAAGGGCAGGTCTTTCAGCGCTTGTGTGTGGGGAACTGTCAGGTGTTCTCGAGTTTTCTCAAAGTGTCAGACAACAATGTCCTCGTAGCATGTGGGTGGTAGAGCGGCTTGTGTCCTGTCCCCTGTATTTACAGGCTGACGCTGTCACCAGTCCTAGTTTAATAGCTGGTTGTGCTCAAGCATGAGTCAATGAGGCTTTCACGTTTAGAGGAGTGCAATCCAGAGAAATGGATTTGGGAGTGTCCTTCACTTTTTCAGTATAGTAACCCTGGCACACAGGTTGTACTCTCACAAACACTTCACGTAAGGCAATGGATGTCGTTAGCGCTAAAGTCGTTGTCTAATAGTAACTAACGGGAGTAGGGTGAAGGGGAGCGTAAGCTGCCTAGATCTGTGCCAACTTCCGACCCAGAGCATAGAAGGTTTCTATGCTTCACTTACTAGAGCAAAAGACCAGACAATTGATAGCCGTGATCTCATTTCACTGCCCGGCATTTCTCCTTGCCCCGCCGGTTTTGACCACAGCAACTCCAAGTCTGTTGGGTGAGGGAGGCTTGCTACACTAAGATTGTTCAGACTCCAAACAGGGGTCAGGTGTAAGCACACTCACTGGCCCCTCTCTATCTCTCTCTTCCTTTACCTCACCTGTCTGTTCCCCCTCTTCTTTCTCTCCTCTCTCTCTCTCTCTCTCTCTCTCTTCAACACCCTTCACTATGGTCTCTCTTTCTCCGTTTCCCTACCTCCAATCCCATCCTCCCAGGTTCTCACCTTTTATACTTCAATAACACACACACACACACACACACACACACACACACACACACACACACACACACACACACACACACACACACACACACGTTGCTATCAGCTCAGTCAGTGTTAGCTAAGCTCCAGCATACTGTGCTGTTTACACCTATTCAGCCGCCGCCCCTCTCTCCCGTAATCCCCTCTTTCTTATCCCCTGCCTGTGCTCTGTGTCAATGGCATTAGCACAAAAGCATTTTCATACCCGGCAGACTCGCACCCACCAATTCAATAGAATTGGAAAGATTATTACGCCACATGTTTTTATTCTACATTCTACCCCCCCCCCCCCAGGTTATAGGGGCCCGTCTCGCAGTTTATTGCGAATTTGCAGTGTATTACATCATGTAAAAGCACAAAAGCATCACTGCGAGGGATTCACAGGGAGAGAGAGCTGCAAACATGTTTTTACTTTCCATTTCCTCGTTTTCAGCACCTTTTTAAGGTAGTGTTATCTTAAATACCCTGGTAAATTGCCTTTTCAAAGGCGGCAGCAACAGGAACTGTTCACGACACATGGGAAGGGGAAGATGCTTTCACCGTTCACCAATAACCAGAGGCTTTGGCTTTGTGTTGGGTTGTGTGGGTTGACATTGCTTTGGGGGTTTCAGTAAGCGACTCCGCAGGTAGTTGCAGTATTAGCAAAGCGGTGGAGGGGTTGAATAAGTAAACAGTGGGGAAGTAGTGTGGGGGGATTATTGCTAATCCCTGCCTAGGATACATGGGCTGGGATTACACAATCTCTCCAACATGCCCTGGAAGGTTGGGGTTGTCATCTCTCTGACAGAATGAAAGTTAAGATCTCTAGGCTTTATCGTTTTATGTGTGTCTCAAGCAAGCTTGGTTGGTGAGCTACAGTATCCATCGGTCCCATTGGGATTGGTAATGGAAGGTAGGTTTGACTCAAAGAACACTCAAATGCTTTGCTTTGGCCAATCGTGTCTTCCTCTGAGTTGCATATAGATTTCAATTTTCTAGCTCATCTTAATACATTTCTACACATGATTATGAGGACATCCGCCAAGCACCTGTCAAGCCTCCGCAAAACAATGACGGAGTTGCACGTTCTGACTTCATCTTGACTCACACTTCCCCCTCTCCTTCACATGGACTCATTCTCTCACCACTTTCCTAATGTCCCCTGAACGCTAGCCGCCAGAATTATCATGCTTATTCTGGATTGCCATTTGGAAAAACAGCGTTTTGACATTTGAGAAGGCCTCAGAGGGGACTAGTGATGTGAGGCTATGGTGCCACCCCTCCTCCTAGCAGCCTGTTATTTCTGTCACATGGCAGGCACAAGATGACTTGCAAAAAATACCCCTCTCCTGAGGGTTAAACAAGCTACCATGGAAACAAATTATTTCAGAGGTTTATGGCTGTCAGACCCTAGGCAACATGCTATCAACGCTCAGAAAGAATGAGACTATCTTCACCCATAGAGCATTATCAACAGCCCTGGGCTGTTTTTTAACCCAGGATAATACTATTATTTACATGCAGTGTGAGCCTATAATGCTGTTCCCTAGTGGTTGAACCACAGGAAAGAACATCAAAATATGACATATTGGTGGTATTCCCTGGGCAGTCCGCCTATGTCATCAACCCGAGGGAACCTTTTCCACCAGATACCAGCTCAGACTGGTTTGATGTGGTTCAGTTTCAAGTGTTAAATGTGAGAGCAGTGTTGAAAGAATGTCTGATATTTGATATCCTTACTGACCTGAAATCACATCCTTTTTTTTGTTGCATAATTTCTAGCACCAGCTCCCACACATTGAGTCTTATTGTCTAGCCCTTTTTCTTTCTGACTGCAATCAGCAGTCCAGCTAGCAGGAACAGTGAAGACCTCAAACTCCTTGGGCCCATTAATTTTGCTGCTGGGCGAGCTAGCCGCTAAATCGATGTGAAAGCTAAGCAGATGCTAACATGCTGATTGGATTAGGGCTAGCAAATGAGGTATCGGTGAGCGTGATGGGTTTTCCTAATGGCCGAGTTAAAGCATAGAAAATATTTTTTTCCCTCTAATTCCACGTGTTGTCGTGGTAGAAAAAAAACAATGCATCGCCATAACAACAAGTTTAATTCCTTCCAGGAAAGGTTTGTTGCTAGTGGGAGATGTAGGAAATTGTTAGTCGGCATGACGACTAGATATCAGATTTCTTTTTAATTAGCTTGCTACTTAAACTGTTGGTTGCACAATCCTCCATTAAGGAATATAGGATTATCCATTGTTCTTGCTCCCTCGACACAGCCTTTCCTGTTGGTGCATTATGGTAAGAAAGCATACAACAGTTGCAATTGTTCAGGTTCACCTATGCTGGTGAAAGGATGAATAATATTGATACTATTGGCATCACATTACCTTGTATGATTCTGACGGGTTGAAGAAAAAGGGGTCGTTTTGTGTCGAGGTCAGAGAGAGACAGACGGGTCAGAGGTCACGGTTCCTGGAAAGCTTACCAAGGAGGAAATTGGCTGCAGCAGGAGAGGTCAGTGGTCAGAGAAGCAACAGCGCCTCTTCAACCTCAGGAGGCTGAAGGAATTTTGGCTTGTCACCTAAAACGCTCACAAACTTTTACAGATGCACAATTGAGAGCATCCTGTAGGGCTGCATTACCGCCTGGTACGGCATCTGCACCGTCCACAACCACAGGGCTCTCCAGAGGGTGACGTGGTCTGCACAACGCATCACCCGGGGCAAACTACCTGCCCTCCAGGACACCTACAGCACCCAATGTCACAGGAAGGCCAAGAAGATAATCAAGGACAGCAACCACCCAAGCCACTGCCTGTTCACCCCGCTATCATCCAGAAGGCGAGGTCAGTACAGATGCATCAAAGCCTGGACCGAGAGACTGAAAAACAGCTTCTATCTCTCAAGGCCATCATACTGTTAAATAGCCATCACTAGCGCAGAGAGGCGTCTGCCTACCTACAGACTTGAAATCATTAGCCACTTTAATAAATGGAACACTAGTCACTTTAATAATGTTTAGATATCTTGCGTTACTCATCTCGTATGTACAGTGGGGCAAAAAAGTATTTAGTCAGCCACCAATTGTGCAAGTTTTCCCATTTAAAAAGATGAGAGGCCTGTAATTTTCATCATAGATACACTTCAACTATGACAGACAAAATGAGAAAAAAAATCCAGAAAACCACATTGTAGGGTTTTTTATGAATTTATTTGCAAATTATGGTGGAAAATAAGTATTTGGTCAATAACAAAAGTTTCTCAATACTTGTGAGAGTGGAGGACAGAGGAGCCCCTTAAAGAAGAAGTTACAGGTCTGTGAGAGCCAGAAATCTTGCTTGTTTGTAGGTGACCAAATACTTATTTTCCACCATAATTTGCAAATAAATTCATAAAAAATCCTACAATGAGATTTTCTGGATTTTCTTTTCTCATTTGGTCTGTCATAGTTGAAGTGTACCTATGATGAAAATTATTTAATTTTCTTTTCTCATTTTGTCTGTCATAGTTGAAGTGTACCTATGATGAAAATGACAGGCCTCATCTTTTTAAGTGGGAGAACTTGCACAATTGGTGGCTGACTAAATACTTTTTTGCCCCACTGTATATACTATATTCTATTCTACTGTATCTTAGTCAATGCCGCTCTATTGCTCGTCCATATATTTATATGTTCTTAATTCCATTCCTTACTTAGATTCGTGTGTGTTAGGTATTTGTGGTGAAATTGCTAGATATTACTGCACTGTCGGAACTAGAAGCACACATTTCTAAACACGTGTATGTGACAAATAAAATGTGATTTGATTTGACATTCCTCCATTCTTTTCCTTCATTAAACTAACTTCTCCTGCAGAGGCACAGAGAGCAGCTTTTAGCAGCCAAGACCAATCCATAACAATCTGGCAGTCTGTGAAATCATGCATTATTTATTGAGGGAAGGAAACTGATCTTGGATCAGTGGCTCTCTGTTTGTAGCTGTGAGCGGGGGAACAGCAGGGTAGAAATTATACTGACCTAAGATCAGCACTTCGACCACACCTTGTGTGTTTAGCATACAGGTATGTGCATGTTTGCCTGTGTCTGCTTGTATGTGTATTGTTAACTCGTGCGGATAATGCGCACCGTAGGGTGGCACAATATGGGAAAATAATCAAATTGCCATGTTTTTGTTAACCTAATATTGAGATTTGTGATTTTAGTTGCGATTTAGATCGAAACACTTTGGTGAACTATTGGAATCATAGAAATTAAATAAGTATTCCGATTCTATGGTTGGTGTTTGGCATGACAACTAATGAAAAAACGGGTAGAGTAAAAGTTGTGACAGGGTAGGAACCATAGTGTTGGTCAGCATCCCAGGGGACCCTTGATACATTAATGGTGTAAAAAAAATATATATATATTGCAGCCTCTTGCGACATGTCAATATTGCAATTTAATTGTGCAGCCCTAGTGCACGGTATGCATACAATGGTAGAGGTGGCAAGTAGCCTAGTGGTTAGAGCTTTGGACCAGTAACCGAAGGTTGCTAGATTGAATCCCCAAATTCATTGTAAATAAGAATTTGTTCTTAACTGACTTGCCTAGTTAAATAAAGGTTAAATGAAAAAAACAAAAAAAAAAAACAATTTAAGGCTATGAGTAGAGGAGGGTAGGCTGATCTTAGATCTGTGTTTACATGTAACTTCTAGAGCTGTTCCGTTGGTCACTTCCAGAGATATCACCTGACAACTAGGGCAAATAACAAGCGCAAGTGTCTAAACAGTACCTTGTTAACCTGGCTTCCAAAACTATCTCCATCCCTTTAGTTTGTGCCATAGACGAAATCCCAGTCTAGGCTTATTAATTGGATGAGCACTCTCTCCGTGACTTTTCTTGTGACTGTAAGTGGGATACCATGGTCATGTGATGCACGCAGTCGTAGCTTCTTAGCCTAGTGGAAACATCACCATTCGCCTTGTTACATCACTCGGAGACCATTGCCCAGGGTCTATTGCTATAATAATGGTTAAATGACCATTGAACCACAAAGGTATACAGTTAAACGATAAAGCCTAGGACGCTTGAGATAAGGACGGACTATGTTCGTTAAAGGATAGCATAAACAGCAGTTATGTTTGTATGCCAAGGGTATGGTTGTCATTCCAGTATGACTATCCTACCTATAGGCAAGTGGTAGCCTGTGGTTTGGTCCATTCTACACAGTTGAATACCCAGTATGGCTTCCCCATCCATTGTTTTATCACTTTCTTGCCATTATTTCCAAAACAACGTCTCTTGTTTATGGTCAATGACACAAGCAGTCATAAGACAAGCCTGTGTTGTGTGTTGCCATGTGTGGGCTGGATGATGACCTCACCGTTTGCTCTCAATCGACATCCAGACCAAGGGTCATATGATGAACCAACCAACCAGTCCCAAATGTCACTCTGTCCCACACTGTTCAATCCATTCCCAGTATTACAGCTTTGAAATTAGTTCTAGATGGGACAGTCTCGTTATGTGGATATTTTGGTCCCTTATAGCTTGTTGTGAAAGTGTTTGTTCCCATTCTGTGGCAATCACAGAGAGTACACTCCATCCCACTTTGTTTCTATTACAGTCAACAAGCTTCAAAGAAGTTCCACTTTGGCCTTTATAAAGGATTTATGTATCTTCAAATAATTAGTCAGGCATTTTATGTATTGCTCTGAGGGGTGTGTGTGAGCATGTGAGAGAAAGACCCAGAAAAGGAGGGATAGTGTGTCACCCACACATTTGAATGCTTTCATATGATGTGTGTGTGTGTCTCTCACCTGGTGGTGTCACAGTGGGGTTATAATCACTAGGTGTGGGTGGGGTTATCGGCCTGCTGGGAAGGCTGACGCTGAACAAGCACAGAGAGACACAGCATGGCATTCTGTCAGCCTCGACCCACTCAACCCTTTCTCTCCCCCTCACTCCGTCTGGGAATGGAAAACGGTGATTCATATTCAGATAACCATGTAGTCATCTATTCATCCATATAGCCATGCATTCATGTCAACTTGGTAACTTCCAGGAAAGCCTGCATTGATTTTGACGACTCTACCATTCCCTGTCTTCGTTTATTAGGCTACCTTCTAACCTTCCTTGCTTCTTGTATTCTGGTGATATCGTAGACTCTTACGATCGATTCAGTACCATTTTATAGGGATCGCCTTTGATTTTGCTCCCATTTGATCATTGCTATCGTAGCCATGATTTCAGCATTAGCCACTCAGAGACTAGGACATAGTATCGGCCTCCAGGGTGTTATTTTAGGTTCTCTTTCACCAGCATTGCAAGCCAGCTGGTCCCTCAGTGTGGTGGCAATGCTTGTCACAATGGCTCAGACACAAGAGGTATGTGGCAGGGTCTACAGTCAATCACGGATTGCAAAAAGAAAACCAGCCCAGTCGCGGACCAGGATGTCTTGCTCCCAGACAGACTAAATAACTTTTTTGCTCGCTTTGATGACAATACAGTGCCACTGACACGGCCCGCTACCAAAACCTGCGGACTCTCCTTCACTGCAGCCGACGTGAGTAAAACATTTAAACGTGTTAACCCTCGCAGGGCTGAAGGCCCAGACGGCATCCCCAGCCACGTCCTCAGAGCATGCGCAGACCAGCTGGCTGGTGTGTTTACAGACATATTCAATCAATCCTTATCCCAGTCTGCTGTTCCCACATGCTTCAAGAGGGCCACCATTGTTCCTGTTCCCAAGAAAGCTAAGGTAACTGAGCTAAACGACTACCGCCCAGTAGCACTCACTTCCGTCATCATGAAGTGCTTTGAGAGACTAGTCAAGGACCATATCACCGCCACCCTACCTGACACCCTAGACCCACTCCAATTTGCTTACCGCCCCAATAGGTCCACAGACAACGCAATCGCAACCACACTGCACAGTGCCCTAAACCATCTGAACAAGAGGAATACCTATGTGAGAATGCTGTTCATCGACTACAGCTCAGCATTTAACACCATAGTACCCTCCAAACTCGTCTTCAAGCTCTAGACCCTGGGTCTCGACCCCGCCTTGTGCAACTGGGTACTGGACTTCCTGACGGGCCGCCCCCCAGGTGGTGAGGGTAGGTAACAACATCTCCACCCCGCTGATCCTCAACACTGGGGCCCCACAAGGGTGCGTTCTGAGCCCTCTCCTGTACTCCCTGTTCACCCACAACTGCGTGGCCATGCACGCCTCCAACTCAATCATCAAGTTTGCGGATGACACTACAGTGGTAGGCTTGATTACCAACAACGACGAGACGGCCTACAGGGAGGAGGTTAGGGCCCCCGGAGTGTGGTGTCAGGAAAATAACCTCACACTCAACGTCAACAAAACAAAGGAGATGATTGTGGACTTCAGGAAACAGCAGAGGGAGCACCCCCCTATCCACAACGACGGGACAGTAGTGGAGAGGGTAGTAAGTTTTAAGTTCCTCGGCGTACACATCACGGACAACCTGAATTGGTCCACCCACACAGACAGCTTTGTGAAGAAGGCGCAGCAGCGCCTCTTCAACCTCAGGAGGCTGAAGAAATTTGTCTTGTCACCAAAAGCACTCACAAACTTCTACAGATGCACAATCGAGAGCATCCTGTCGGGCTGTATCACCGCCTGGTACGGCAACTGCTCCGCCCACAACCGTAAGGCTCTCCAGAAGGTAGTGAGGTCTGCACAACGCATCACCGGGGGCAAACTACCTGCCCTCCAGGGCACCTACACCACCCGACGTCACAGGAAGGCCATAAAGATCATCAAGGACATCAACCACCCGAGCCACTGCCTGTTCACCCCGCTATCATCCAGAAGGCGAGGTCAGTACAGGTGCAACAAAGCAGGGACCGAGAGACTGAAAAACAGCTTCTATCTCAAGGCCATCAGACTGTTAAACAGCCACCACTAACATTGAGTGGCTGCTGCCAACATACTGACTCAACTCCAGCCACGTTAATAATGGAAATTGATGTAAAAAATGTATCACTAGCCACTTTAAACAATGCCACTTAATATAATGTTTACAGACCCTGCATTACTCATCTCATATGTGTATATACTGTACTCGTATCATCTACTGCATCTTTATGTAATACATGTATCACTAGCCACTTTAAATTATGCCACTTTGTTTACATACCCTACATTACTCATCTCATATGTATATACTGTACTCGATACCATCTACTGCATCTTGCCTATGCCGTTCTGTACCATCACTCATTCATATATCTTTATGTACATATTCTTTATCCCTTTACACTTGTGTGTATAAGGTAATAGTTGTGGAATTGTTAGATTACTCGTTGGTTATTACTGCATTGTCGGAACTAGAAGCACAAGCATTTCGCTACACTACACACATTAACATCTGCTAACCATGTGTGTGTGACAAATAAAATTTGATTTGATTTGAGCTGTGTTGGACTCGATCCCCTATCAAAGGACAGAGCTCAGCCAGGGGAAGTCTTTAAGGGCTTAATTCATTTCCCCCTCATTGTTTTGGCCCTGCTTTCAATAAGGATATTATAGGGGCCTTCTCATAGGAATCGGCTACTGTAACTCGACTTGATTAACTTTTTTGTTAATTGCTTAGTGATACGCCTTCTAGTCCTGCTATTGGAGTAGGTTCCTCCTCCAAACCTCAATTTAACAGTCTAATGCTCATTGTTGAACCCATTCTTTGTTCTGGCTGAGTTGAGGTTGTTCGATAATGACACACTATGGGGACATCGTGGACTAAATCGCCTACATGTCTAACATTGCCCTCCTGTTTGTGTAGGTTCATGTGTTTGTTTGTATTTGCGTAGGGCTGTGTGTGGTCGATAATATCAATACCCATTTAACGCCATATACTCTGTTTTGTAGTTGGGAGTTTGTTTGGTGATGATACAGTATGGGGACGTGTGTAACCTTTGCCCTCTCCCTGTCTATCTCCCTAGGCTGTGACCCAGCAGGAGTGCTGCGATGGCCAGCTGCCACAGTAGCCATGCAGACACCGCCGACGCTCCTCCTCCCTCAGCCTCACGGCCGCCAGCCATGCCCAAGCTCCACGTCCAGGGCTCGCTGTCCCGGAAGTCCATCACCATCCACTTCTCGCCCCTGGGCGAGGAGGAGGAGGAGGAGAAGGAGGAGGAGCTCTATGGGGCACTTGTGTCCTCTCCTCTTCCCCCTGCTGGACCCATAAAGGATCCCCCAGGCATTGTGACGGCCCTGGAGGCCAGCGAGGATCTGATCCTTGATGGAGCCGGGTTGGACTCTGAGGCTCAGGCTGCAGTTCTGCCTATATTGTCCTCAACTGGTCCTCAAAGCTCCATCACCTCCACGTTACCCTCTGAACTGAAAATCTCTTCTCCTTCCCCTGCCACCACCTCCAAATCCACTTCCTCCAAGTCTAGCGACAAACCTTTCTTCAGCCTGGTCAAGTCTCTATCCTCTGACATCATTGAGCCTTCTGAAAATGTCTCCATCTCCCCCGCTGCCCCCACTTCCGTGCGCCACTGCCACCCGATGAAAACCCTGGTCAAGTCACTCTCCTCTGACACCTCCCAGGAATCCCCCCCTTCCTCCTCCTCCTCGCCCTACCGCCTCTCAGACTCCCGCCTCAACCTGCACCTCTTCAAGCAGTTCACGCAGTCCCGTGCCCCAGTAGGTGTCGTTGCCGGGGCTGACTCAAAGACAGCCCCCTCCTCGACGCTCACCTCCCCAGACAGCCGCAACTTCTTTAAGGCGTCCGTGGAGGCGAGCATCGAGGACACTAAGCGCCGTTTCTCCGAGGCCATCTACGAGCCTCTCCAGCTGTTCAATAAGATCATGGAGGACAAGAGTGGAGGCATTGGCAGCAGTGCCTTTCGGTCCAAAGCGCTCTCGTCCAGTGCTTCGGAGCTCACCTGCCTGGCCTCCCTCAACCATGGCCAACCGGAGAGCAACAACAACAACTACAGCATCAAGGAGGAGGAAACCGGGGATGACTGGGAGTCCGAGGGAACCGGAAACGGAGCCAGCTCTCCAAATCCCACCTCTGACACCAGAAGTCCTAAAATGTCTTCCGCCTCTCTCAGCCTGGACAATTGCTCCATGTCAGCCCTGGCCAAGCTGGAGGACGAGGACTTCTGCATCCTGTCTAGTGAGGACTTTGAGGATATCGAGGGGGATTATGGAGACACAACCGACGATACACGTAGCCAAGTCAGACTGCCGCCTAGTGGCAGTCCAGAACTATGCAGTGACGACAAGTCAGAGGGAGAAGTTCCGCCACCCAGCATTCCACACTACACCCTGATCATCATCACAGCGCTGGTCTACGGGTACTTCGTGTTGCCCCTGCCCACCTACGTTGGGGGCATTCTGCTGGGAGTGGGACTAGGGTTCATGCTAGCTATCGCTGTGGTGTGGTTGGCCGGACCCAAGCCTTCTGGCAATCGCACCAGACATCCCAGACACCAGGGGAAGCTGAGGAACATGGCCCAGCTGGGCATCAAAGAGCCAAGCATCTTCAAGGTGAGCAACTCCATGATCTTCTAACCTATTGGTTCTCTAACCTCTCTTCAGGGACCCCCAGATGTTTCACAATTTAGTTGTACCCTAGAACTACCACTCCTGATTCACTAAGCAAGGGCCTAATGATTAGTTGAGAAGTGGAATCAGTAGTGCTAGCTCTGGAATAGAGCAAATTCATTGGACAGGCTGGGGATCACCGAGGAGAGGTTTGAAATCACTGTAAAACCAATTAACTGAAGATATGCAGAAATCTATGGTCACACAAATAGGCAGTGGTGCTGAACACAGACCCAAAAATGAAAGATTCATAAGACCATGTTATTATTACTTAGCTAATGGCCAGCATTCTGTTCGTTAACAATGAGAGACCTGCTGTGGTAAGGTATCACGTTGAACTTTCCCAATACTTGTGTTATCAGAGCAAAGCTGCTTTAGACCGACCATTAGAGATCGATTTCTCAAGGTTGACCTGTAATTCACTAGCCTTGATCCCGTTGGTGTTCATTGTACATATTTTTTAAGAAGAAGCCGGGTGACCATCTTGTAGCCTGGTCTTAATTGCGACTAATTATTATTTTAGCTCCTGCTGTGCAATACTCTTTTCATAAAAGCACCTTAAATGTCCAATGTTCTCAGATTCTTCAGAAGTCCCAGCTGGAGGATTTCCTCCCTGCTTATTCCCTCCTAATTCCAGGAATCCTCCAGCTGGTGACTTCTTCAAAACCTGTGAACTTTGGGAATTGTGCAAGCCTTGTAGAGAATGAATTGTAAGGGCACCACGAAGTAGGTCTAGATCAGGTCTCTTTTATTACTGACTGATCACCTACATGTAACTGCCAAACTAATGGAAACGCCACCAAAGTGTCCTAATAGGGTGTTGGGCCAGCATGAGCCGCCAGAACAGCTTCAATGCACCTTGGCATTGATTCTACACGAGTCTGGAACTCTATTGGAGGGATGCAACAGAAATTCCATAATTTGGTGTTTTATTGGTGGTGGTGGTGGAAAATGCCATCTCGGGCGGCACTCCAGAATCTCCCGTAAGTGTTCAATTGGGTTGAGATCTGCTGACTGAGACACAAGCAGACGCACACAGACACCCTATGCTCCTTTGAACCCCCTCTTTCAAAGTCACTGAGATCTCTTATAGATATTGTTGCCAAAATAATGGGCAAAAGTTTTTTTTTTTATATGTGACACTAAGCATGACGGGACGTTAATTTCTTAATTAACTCAGGAACCTCACCTGTGTTGGCAGCACCTGCTTTAAATGTATTTTATCCCTCATTTACTCAAGTTTCCTTTATTTTGGCAGTTACCTGCACAGCGTTTCAGCACCCATCATGATCCGTGACTGGCTTAAAGGCATACTCTAGGATTTTAGCAATGAGGCCATGTATCTACTTTCCCAGAGTCAGACGAACTAGTGGATACCATTTATATGTCTCTGTGTCCAGTATGAAGAAAGTTAGCATTGGTTCGCAAAACTACCTCTAACTAGTGTTAGCGCAATGACTTGAAGTCTATGAGTATCTGCTAGCATCCTGTCACAGCCTCTTATATTATCTTCTAGTCTCCTGACTAGTCTCGCCTCTAGACAAATATAGACGACTGTTGTGACAGCCCACATAAAGTGCCATTCAGAGAAGAAACACGCCTATTTGAGCAGTAAATGAGATCGTCTACGCTTCGACTCTTTCACCGCTTTGATGTCAGAGGGAACAAAAGAGTGAGGCTCCGAGGCAAATATACCTCATCCTCCATTGTTAGCGCTAATAGACAATAAATTACCTGAGGGAAGCCAGCTGTGCATTTAGCAGCATTAGCACTCAAATGGATCAGACAGACCATAGCCAATGTGGCTGTATATCATACTCAAAGCCTGTTAGCCTACTTTCTCTTCACTGCTAATGCCCTCCATGGCTTGCCAGGCAGTCGTAGACCCTGTGGAAGAGTGGTCACCCCGTGGCCCTCCTTCCAAATGATGTCACCTCTGGACTGTCAACGAAAGCCAGTCGGTCAGTCACAGTATAATGGAGAGGGTTCACGGTCTTGTTTGACCCCCACATATTGGAAAGCTGATGATAACATCACCAGCAGGCAGCACACAAACACATTAACTGTCAGGCTTTACTGTCCTGGGCTTGGCCTTGTCAGTCAAAGGGACAGTGAATGGTGGCGTTATGGACACAAAGGGGATAGGCTTTGTTCAGGGCTATAATATGACAATTTGGTGACAAGTGTCTTCTGTCTCTCTCCCCTCATTCTCTTTTTCCCTCGCATGCCCTCTCTCTCTCTCTCTCTGTCTCCTTCTCTCTTTTTTCTGTCTTTATTTCTGTCATTCTCTCTCTCTCTCCCATCTCCTCATATCTCTCCCATCTCTTCATATCTAGCTGTGGGAGCAATAGAACCAGCACATCTAGGCCTATATCAAGTTTCCTGCAGGAGACTTGTGTGTCTGTGGTGGCAAAGCTCTAGGGGCCGTCTTGATCTCTGCGAAGAGGAAGGGACGAGATGAGACTGGGGGGTTGCATCCTAAATGGCACCCTATTCCCTAACATAGTGCACTACTTCAGACTCAGCCGACGAGGAGGCAGCACGTTACTAGATGGCTGCTGTCGCGATTCTACTATCCTCTTCAATCTACTGCCGTTGGATGAGGATTTTTATTAGTGGTTCAAGGCTAAACCAGTGGTGCAATATTTCTCTACACGTTGGAATTAAAGAACGTGGACAATACACTGGTGGTAAAAGTGATGATAGCCACTAGGAGCAACCAGTTTCAATCATCACTATACCTAACCCACAGTGCAGACCATCAGGGTTGAGGTCAAGTTGTGGATTGTTGTGTGTTTGAATCTGTGACGGCATCATCGTTCTCTGAAGGTTAAGCATTTTAGACGTTACTGGTCCCGTCTGTGGCATAGGGCATGTCCAGAGATTTAGACCGACTTGATTTCCACCCCTTTAGATTTGATTAGGCCTAGTAGTTTAATGAAGCTGTTGGTAGCAGTGACAATCGAAGACACACACACAGGATGCAGTCTAAGCCTGCATGAGTAATTTAGGAGGAAAATACAGCTAGATAAATCAGCAGTTAATTTTCTACCATAAAGTTGTATAATTGACCTCAACACCAAATATGTTTGGAAGCTATTTTTCAAAAACAAATGATGACTTTTTGACCCACCCACTACATCATTTTGGTCTAACTACACACATGGGGCGCCCTAGTTCACAAAGAGACTGGTTTTTCGTTTTAATACATATTGCCTGTTTATAAATTGAAATGAGAACGCAAACAAACCCAGGAAGGGAGCTGAAAGGCTATCTGGTGAGTCAGAGACAATGAAATTATTGACTCAGGTCTATTGGCAAGACATGCATCATACTTGCGCAACAGCCTACTATAAGCATTACCAAATCCTTCTGATCCATCTGTTCTTGACCATTTTTATCAACACAGGAGTTGTGATCTCAATTTTGACAAACTGATTATGATTTAGTTTCTATTAGAGGTCGACCAATTATGATTTTTCAACGCCGATACCGATTATTGGGGGACCAAAAAAGCCGATACCGATTTAATCGGACGTTTAAACATTTTTAATAATAAAAAATAATTTTCAAAATGTTTTTGTAATAATGACAATTACAACAATACTGAATGAAGACTTACTTTAACTTAATATAATACATCAATAAAATCAATTTAGCCTCAAGTAGAAAATGAAACATGTTCAATTTGGTTTAAATAATGCAAAAACAAAGTGTTGGAGAAGAACGTAAAAGTGCAATATGTGCTATGTAAGAAAGCTAAAGTTTCAGTTCCTTGCTCAGAACATGAGAACATATGAAAGCTGGTGGTTCCTTTTAACATGAGTCTTCAATATTCCCAGGTAAGAAGTTTTAGGTTGTAGTTATTATAGGACTATTTCCCTCTATACCATTTGTATTTCATTGACCTTTGACTATTGGATGTTCTTATAGGCACTTTAGTATTGTGTAACAGTATAGCTTCCGTCCCTCTCCTCGCTCCTCCCTGGACTCGAACCAGCAACACAATGACAACAGCCACCACATCGAAGCAGCGTTACCCATGCAGAGCAAGGGAAACAACCACCCCAAGGCTCAGAGCGAGTGAAGTTAGTGCGCGCTAATAGCGTTTCAAACTAGCCAGCCGTTTCACTTCGGTCACACCAGCCTCCTCTCGGGAGTTGATGGGTTTGAAGTCATAAACAGCGCAATGCTTGACGCACAACGAAGAGCTGCTGGCAAAACGCACAAAAGTGCTGTTTGAATGAATGTTTACACGCCTGCTTCTGCCTACCACCGCTCAGTCAGATACTTAGATACTTGTATGCTTGTATGCTCAGTCAGATTATATGCAACACAGGACACTCTAGATAATATCTAGTAATATCATCAACCATGTGTAGTTAACTAGTGATTATGATTTGTTTTTTAAAAGATCATTTTAATGCTAGCTAGCAACTTACCTTGGCTTACTGCATTTGCGTAACAGGCAGTCTCTTTGTGGAGTGCAGCGAGAGAGAGGCAGGTCGTTATTGCGTTGGACTAGTTAACTGTAAGGTTGCAAGATTGGATCCCCCGAGCTAACAAGGTGAAAATCTGTCTTTCTGCCCCTGAACGAGGCAGTTAACCCACCGTTCCTAGGCCGTCATTGAAAATAAGAATGTGTTCTTAACTGACTTGCCTAGTTGAATAAAGATTTAAATAAAGTTGTAAAAAAATAATAATAATCGGCGCCCAAAAATACATATTTCCGATTGTTATGAAAACTTGAAATCGGCCCTAATTAATCGGCCATTCCGATTAATCGGTCGACCTCTAGTTTCTATACATAGACGGAATCAGATATTCATGCATTTGATTCATTTACTTTGTCAGGTGCCTAAAATCATTGTAGTGTCTTTTCGGAAGGGTTCAGCAGTACAGAATGTTCATACAGTGCATTCAGAAAGTATTCAGACCCCTTTACTTTTTCCTCATTTTTCTACCTTACAGCCTAATTCTAAAATTGATAAAATTATAAATCTACACACAATACTCCATAATGACAAAGCGAGAAAAAAAAATTGTGCATTTTTGTAAATGTATTAAAAATAAAAAATAAACAGACTTGAAATTGAGCTCAGGTGCATCCTGTTTCCATTGATCATCCTTGAGATGTTTCTACAACTTGATGGGAGACCACTTGTGGTACATTTAAATTGATTGGACTTGATTTGGAAAGGCACACACCTGTCTATATAAGGTCCCATAGTTGACAGTGCATGTCAGAGCAAAAACCAAACAATGAGGCTGAAGGAATTGTCCTTAGAGCTCCACAACAGGATTGTGTCAAGGTACAGATCTTGGGAAGTGTACCAAAAACAAATTCTGCAGCATTGAAGGTCCCCAAGAACACACTGGCTTCAATCATTCTTAATTGGAAGAAGTTTGGAACCACCAAGACTTTTTCTAGAGCTGGCCGCCCGGGCAAACTGAGCAATCGAGGGAAAGGGGCCTTGGTCAGGGACGTGACCAAGAACCTGATGGTCACTGACAGAGCACCAGAGTTCCTCTGTGGAGATGGGAGAACCTTCCAGAAGGACAACCATATCTGCAGCACTCCACCAGTGGTAGAGGGGCCAGACGGAAGCCACTCCTCAGTTAAAGGCACATGAAAGCCCGTTTGGCATTTGCCAAAAGGCACCCAAGATTCTCTGGTCTGATGAAACCAAGATTGAACACTTTGGCCTCGAATGCCAGGCGTCATGTCTGCAGGAAACCTGGCACCATCCCGATAGTGAAGCATGGCGGGGCCAACATCATGCTGTGGGGATGTTTTTCAGTGGCAAGGACCGGGAGACTAGTCAGGATCAAGAGAAAGATGAACGGAGAAAAGTACCTTGAGAGAGCCTTGATGAAAACCTGCTCTAGAGCGCTCAGAACCTCAGACTGAGGAAAAGGTTCACCTTCCAGCAGGACAACAACCCAAAGCACACAGCTAAGACAACGGAGGAGTGGCTTCGGGACAAGTCTCTGAATGTCCTTGAGTGGACTAGCCGGAGCCTGGACTTGAACCCGGTCGATTATCTCTGGAGAGACCCGAAAATAGCTGTGCAGCGACACTCCCCTTCCAACCTGATAGAGCTTGAGACAATCTGCAGAGAGAATGGGAGAAACTCACCAAATGTGTGCCAAGCTTGTAGCGTCATACCCAAGAAGACTCAAGGCTTTAATCGCTGCCAAAGGTGCTTCAACAAAGTATGAGTAAAGGGTCTGAATACTTACAGTACCAGTCCAAAGTTTGGACACACTACTCAGGCAAGGGTTTTCTTTATTTTTACTATTTTCTACATTGTAGAATAATGAAGAACACAGATGGCATCATGTCATAACCAACAAATCAAAAATATTTTAGATTCTTCAAAGTAGCCAACCTTTGCCTTGATGACAGCTTTGCACACTCTTGGCATACTCTCAACTAGCTTCATGAGGAAAGCTTTTCCAACTGTTTAGAAGGAGTTCCCACATCTGCTGAGCACTTGTTGGCTGCTTTTCCTTCACTCTGCAGTCCAACTCTTCCCAAACCATCTCACTTGGGTTGAGGTTGGGTGATTATGGTGGCAAGTCACCTGATGCAGCAGTCAATCACTCTCCTCCTTGGTCAAACAGCCCTTATACAGCCTGGAGGTGTGTTTTGGGTCATTGTCCTGTTGAAAAACATATGACAGTCCCACTAAGAGCGAAAACCAGATGGGATGGTGTATCGCTGCAGAATGCTGTGGTAGCCATGCTGGTTAAGTGAACCTTTTTAAAATTCTAAATTCTAAAAAAAATAAACCACAGACAGTGTCACCAGCAAAGCACCATCAGACCTCCTCTATGCTTCATGGTGGGAACCACACATGCAGAGATCATCTGTCTCAAATCTCAAATTTGGACACATCGGACCAAGGGACAGATTTCCACCGGTCTAATGTCCATTACTCGTGTTTCTTGGCCCAAGCAAGTCATCTTATTATTGGTGTCCTTTAGTAGTGGTTTCTTTGCAGCAATTCTACCATGAAGGCCTGATTCACGCAGTCTCCTCTGAACAGTTGATGTTGATGTGTCTGTTACTTGAACTCTGAAGAATTAATTTGGGCTGCAATCTGAGGTGCATTTAATTGCCGATTTCTGAGGCTGGTAACTCTAACGAACTTCTCCTCTGCAGTAGAGATAACGCTGGGTCTTCCTTTCCTGTGGCGGTCCTCATGAGAGCCACTTTCATAATAGCGCTTGATGGTTTTTACGGCTGCACTTGAAGAAACTTGAAAAGTTCTTGAAATGTTCCGGATTGACTGACCATGTCTTAACTTGTTATGGCTGCAATCCTGATATCGGGATAAGTGTCATCAACAACTGCTGAATAGCATAGCTCTACATACAATAAACATTACTATAAATATGTATATTCATGAAATCACAAGTGCAATATAGGAAAACACAGCTTAGCCTTTTGTTAATCTACCTGTCGTGTCAGATTTTGAAATTATGCTTTACAGCAAAAGCAATCCATGCGTTTGTGTAAGTTTATCGATCGCACGATAAAACATTAAGTACACTTAGCATCAGGTAGCTCGGTCACGAAAATCAGAAAAGCAATCAAATTAATAATTTACCTTTGATGATCTTCGGATGTTTTCACTCACAAGACTCCCAGTTACACAACAAATGTTCCGTTTGTTCCATAAAGATAATTTTTATATCCAAAATACCTCAGTTTGTTTGGAGCGTTATGTTCAGAAATCCACAGGAAAGAGCGGTCACGACAACGCATACGAAAATTCCAAATAGTTTCCATTATGTTCACAGAAACATGTCAAATGTTTTTTATAGTCAATCCTCAGGTTGTTTTTAAAACATATAATCGATAATATATCAACCGCAAATGTCTTTCATAGTAGGAGAGGGGAAAACCATGGCTGTCCAAATTCTGTTGCGCAAGCAAAACTCATGTGACCACTTGACGCGATGTTATCGTTCTGGCTCATTTTTCAAAATAAAAGCATGAAACTATGTCTAAAGACTGACACCTTGAGGAAGCGATAGGAAAAGGAATCGGTTTCATATCCCTTTAAATGGTGCAAAGGGATGCTATGGAACATGGAGTTTTCAAAATAGAAGCCACTTCCTGCTTTGATTTTCCTTAGGGTTTCGCCTGCAATATCAGTTATGTTATACTCACAGACAATATTTTGACAGTTTTGGAAACTTTAGTGTTTTCTATCCAATACTAGTAATACTATGCATATATTAGCAACTGAGACTGAGGAGCTGGCCGTTTACAGGGGGCACCTTTTCATCCAAACTACTCGATACTGCCCCTGCAGCCATAAAAAGTTAATGTTATGATGGACTGTCTATTCTCTTTGCTTATTTGACCTGTTCTTTTACCAAGTAGGTTCTGTATACCACCCCTGCCTTATCACAACACAACTGCTTGGCTCAAACGCATTAAGAAGGATAGAAATTCCACAAATTACCTTTTAACAAGGCACACCTATTCATTGAAATGCATTCCAGGTGACTACGTCATAAAGCTGGTTGAGAGGATGCCAGGCGTGTGCAAAGCTGTCATCAAGGCAAAGGGTGGCTACTTTGAAGAATCTAAAATATTACATATATTTTGATTTAACACTTTTTTGGTTACTACATGCTTCCATATGTGTGTTCATGTCTTCACTATTATACTAAAATGTAGAACATAGTAAAAATAAAGAAAAACCCTGGAATGAGTAGGTGTCCAAACTTTTTGACTGGTACTGTATCTTAATGTGAAATTTCAGTTAAGTTTTTATACTTTTAGTAACATTTCTAAAAACCTATTTTGGCTTTGTCATTATGGGGTATCGTGTGTAGATAAATGAGGGTAAAAACGATTTAATTTTAGAATAAGACTGTAACCTAACCAAATGTTTTCAAAAAGTCAAGTGGTCTTAATACTTAACGAATGCACTGTATAGTCTACTGTACAAATAATTTTATTGCGCCATACAAAGTAGATGTGTTAATTGATTGATTGGTTTAATGTGTCGTTGGTTGATTGTTCCACTGGTTTGTCCATTGATTGATTGACCTGACTGATTTCTCTATCTCCCCCTGCAGGGCTGGATGAACGAGATAGTGAACTACGACCCGGAGACATACCACGCCACTCTGACCCACTCTGTGTATGTGAGACTGGAGGGCTCCATCCTGCGCCTGTCCACACCCAACCGCAACATCGCCCGGCGGGCCACCCATAACGAACCCAAGCCCGACGTCACCTATATCAGCCAGAAGATCTACGACCTCACTGACAGCAAGGTGGGTGCATTTAAAAAAAATATCAAAAAGAGAATACGGCAAAGGAGGTCAGAAGGGAACATTGTTTACATATGTGAATATGTGTCTTTACCTGTTGCAAACCATGTGAAGGGATTGTTTTTATTTAACAAGGATATTCCGTTAAGAACAAATTCTTATTTACAATGACGGCCTACTGGGGAACATTGGGTTAACTGTCTTATTCGGGGGCAGAACGACAGATTTTTACCTTGTCAGCTTGGGGATTTGATCCAGCAACTTTCAGTTACTGGTCCACCGCTCTAACCGCCCCAGGGGACAGCGTGAGTAATGGGGAACCAATCACTTGTCTCAACAATGTCTGTGCGTCAGTCACCCCCTCCTTGGGGCCTTGGGGGATATTGTTCTCTCCCCTCGACCCCTTTTTAGCAAGGTGGAGACGAAGTAACAGCAAATGTTCTTAGTACTGAACAAAACAACAAGATCTTTGCATTTGGGGCCAAGGTCTGGCACAGGATGTGTGGGGTTGGTGTCCAGAACCATTGTACGTCATCTCTGATGTTGCGCTTATATAGTATATAACCCAGAGGCTCAATCCACTCAGTGGACTCTCACTCTATTCACTTTGTGGGTGGTGAGACCAGATCCCTTTATCAATACGTTTTTAACTTCTCTTGGGTAGGGGGCAGCATTGGGAATTTTGGATAAAAAGCGTGCCCAAATTACACTGCCTGCTACTCAGCCATAAAAAAATAAGAAATAAAAAAGTAATATGCATATAATTAGTAGATTTGGATAGCAAACACTCTGAAGTTTCTAAAACTGTTTGAATGATGTCTGTGAGTATAACAGAACTCATATGGCATGCAAAAACCTGAGAAATAAATCCAACCAGGAAGTGGGAAATCTGAGGTTTGTAGTTTTTCAACTCTTGCCCTATCGAATACAGTGTCTATGGGGTTATCTTGCACTTCCTAAGGCATCCACTAGATGTCAACAGTCGTTAGAACCTTGTTTGATGCTTCTACTGTGAAGTGGGGCTGATTGAGAGGGGAATGAGTCAGAGGTCTGCCACGAGCTCAGTCTTGCGCGCTCACGTGATAGTTAGCTTGCGTTTCATTGCTTTTCTATAGACAAAGGAATTCTCCGGTTGGAACATTATTGAAGATTTATGTTAAAAACATCCTAAAGATTGATTCTATACATGTTTTTACGGACTGTAACCGAACTTTTGGACTTTTCGTCTGCTCCTAGTGAACGTGCTTCGTGAGTTTGTATTTGTTTACCAAACGCGCTAACAAAAGAAGCTATTTGGACATAAATGATGGACATTATTGAACAAAACAAACATTTGTGGAACTGGGATTCCTGGGAGTGCATTCTGATGAAGATCATCAAAGGTAAGTGAATATTTATAATGCTATTTCTGACTTCTGTTGACTCCAACATGACGGATATCTGTTTGGCTTGATTTGTCGTCTGAGCACTGTACTCGGTTATTGCATGGTTTGCTTTTTCCGTAAAGTTTTTTTGAAATCTGACACAGCGGTTGCATTAAGGAGAAGTGGATCTAAAATTCCATGCATAACACTTGTATTTTTTAGCAATGTATATTATGAGTATTTCTGTAAATTGATGTGGCTCTGCAAAATCACCGGATGTTTTGGAACTACTGAACATAATGCGCCAATGTAAACCAATGTAAACTCCGATTTTTGGATATAAATATGAACTTTACCGAACAAAACATAAGTATTGTGTAACATGAAGTCCTATGCGTATCATCTGATGAAGATCATCAAAGGTTAGTGATTCATTTGATCTATATTTCTGCTTTTTGTGACTCCTCTCTTTGGCTGGAAAAATGGCTGTTTTTTTCTGTGACTTGGCTCTGACCTAACATAATCGTTTGGTTTGCTTTCGTCGTAAAGGCTTTTTGAAATCGGACAATGTGGCTGGATTTACAACAAGTGTATCTTTAAAATGGTGTAAAATACATGTATGTTTGAGGAATTTTAATTATGGGATTTCTGTTTTGAATTTGACACCCTGCAGTTTCACTGGCTGTTGACAGGTGGGACGCTACCGTCCCACGTACCCTAGAGAGGTTTTAATAATGTTAATATACTGATGGGTGATTGATCTTGTCTCTCCTCATTGTTAACTTAAATTATCCACTACAGCTCAACTTAATTTTATGTTCCCATTAGACCCACACAGACACACCCAACTCAATCAAACATTATATTCCCTCTCTAGATCCATCTGGTGCCCCAGAGTCTGGCCAGGAAGCGTGTGTGGAACAAGAAGTACCCAATCCGCATCGAGCTGGCCAAGCAGGACGACTTCATGTCCAAGGCAGAGGGCGACCACAGCGAAACCACACACGAGAGAACCACGGCCACAGGAGAGGCGACCGTGGGGACGGAGGAGGCCAAAAGGTCCGGTGGTCCTGAACTGACCCTGTACCTGTTTGGTCGGACAGGGAGGGAGAAGGAGGAGTGGCACCGGAGGATCCTGTTGGCCTCCAAGCCACCCAAGACGGGGATGAAGAGAGTCACCGGTCTGCAGGGGAGTAAGACTGGTGAGTGGATGGATCCAGGTGCCACACACTCACTCACGGACCAACACACACACTTACACACACATTCTTCCGTACTAGTTATTTACAGGAAGTTATCGCTTGACTCAACATGTCTGGCGCTAGCATGCTTGCACAAATATAGTGTGACAATGTGAAAGCGACTGAGGGAAGTGCAAGGCTGCATTTGTATTTCATAATGCACATGCAATATATTGATCCAGCTGCATCGTACTAATATCTTGTTGATCTTTGACCCCTGTGGCAGCCTTGAGCTCCCACAGCCGCAGCAGCAGCCGGAGCAGTCTGGACGAGGTGCTAGCGTCTCAGCCCAGGACCAGGGACTCAACAGCAGGCATAGCAGCCAAGACCAAGTCCTTACTGGACTACAGTGTCTACATGGCCACCCTGGTACCCCCCGAGACTGGCACTGCCACTGCTACTGCCACCCCCATCGCTGCCACTAGTCCCGTAGTCCAGAGTCCACAGAGTAGCCCTGGGTCGGGCAAGAAGGTATACCTTCAACCCCCTCTCATTTCTCACAACCTCTGTTGTTATACATCATTTCTGTAAATAAATCAAATTACAGTACACAGTTGTGCTTAAGTTAGTATTTATCTCACTTCTTGTGTACCCGCCTACCAGTTGCAGAGCAGCAGCAGCTTTGACCCTGTCGTTTTGCTGGGGGAGGAGGAGCCTGTTGCCTGGGTGAACTCTGCGATTGGCCGGGTGGCATGGGACTTCCTGGGCGAGCCCTACTGGGCTGACGTGGTCTCCAAGAAGATCCAGATGAAACTCAGCAAGATCCGGGTGGGTGGCCTTTGACCTCTCTTCTCTCACCTATGACCCTGTTGTGACAAAAGGCTTGTGTGTTTAAAAGAGCATTCTTACACTGTTGTATCTGTACTGTATTCTGTTACCACTGAGCTGCATATGTTCAACAGAGCAGATCAAAGGACACACAAAAAAGGGATGAAGAAGATTAGGTTTATTTGACTCAGAAGGAGGGAAGAGGGGTAGAGAGAGAGAAGGAGCCATGCATTCCTAAATATAGAGAAAACACAAATAAAAAGAGACTAGGGGACTCATGCCTCTCAGTGGATCCTTACGACTGCAGGAATGGACACACACACACACACACACTCTCTCTAAATGTCAGCCACTTCCGCTGTGCATCCCCGCCACAGGACTCAGAGACTCCACACTGGGCTCAGAGAGAGAACCTCATTCCTCTCTCTCTCTCTTTCTCTTTCTCTTTCTCTCTCTTTCTCTCTCTCTATTTCTCTATATATCCATCCATCTATCCCGGTTTTGTATCCTGGTCCTTCGATTATCCCCCCATGTTTAGTCTTTGGGGTTGTTACTAGCCCCACGATAGCCCTTCGTCTGGTCCTATTCCCAATGTCGTGTGGTGATGTTGGCTGTTAGTCTTGTTGTCTCAGCTAGCTGGCGTGAGGGAGTCGATAGGGGCCTTTGTGGCAGATGAGAATGACTGGGAGATGTAGAAGGAGTGAATGAGTGGCTTGTTACCATCAACCTCTAACTTGCACTTACTATACACCTGCAGCTGCAGATCCTTTGTGTGTGTCTGTGTGTGTGTGTGTGTCATCTACTTAACTGTTTCTTTCTCCCCCAGCTCCCCTACTTCATGAACGAGCTGACCCTGACAGAGCTGGACATGGGCGTGGCCACTCCCAGAATCCTTGGCGCCTCCAAACCCTCAGTTGACCATCAAGGTAAGAACCCTGGAAATGTGCTACTGTATTATCCATCAACCAAATTCTGACCAGTGAAGAAAAACTGCAATTCATTGTATTTTTACACGCACTCAAACACACATACTGTGCAACTAACACACACACACACACACACACACACACTCGCTCAGCCAGGCTCCCACTGTGCAATGTGCTATTAGCAGGGTTGAATTCAACTTCACACCGCCCCATCGTTGCAATTGATCCCCTCCGCTGCGTGGTGCCATCGTGGCAGAGGCATCATGTCGAGCTGTGCTGTGTAATCTGTTTATTAGAATCACTCTTTCCTTACGAGAAGGCATGAACCGTAGATTCAGTCTAGCACGGCTCTCTATAAGCATAAGGGCAGTATTGTGAGCGTGGGTGTTTTTTATGTCTGTGTCTAATATGTTGACAATTTGGTTGGAGTCATATCAGTACAGGAATTCCAAGTTTTCTTATCTGCTGTGTGGTCTCATGTGATAAGAGTTAAAGGGCTACACAGGTCCATGATACACAGTCTCTCACACACGCACACTCTCGCAGGTGCGACCCACACACACACACACACGTATGGCGCACTGTTGATATACATCCTCTGATTACTCGCACACGTCACACTACTGTTTAACACGTGTACATTTTCTCTCTTTTCACACACCCTCCACACTCGGCTCTGTCCTAGTACGGAAGTGGCGGTGTGTCTTGTGACTACTCCCCACCCCGCCATTTCTCTGCCTAATAACATTGTAATATTAGGGCCCTGTGTTGAGTTCACCGGCTCTGTCATAAACCCTGGACCAGGGAACAACACCACCACTGACCGACACGATGTAATGCTAGCTGACAGCGTGAACAACAACCAAGAGACCACAGTGACAGCAGATATAGCAATGCTAACAATGCTAAGTGCCAACAATAACACCACTGACCGAAACAATGTCATGCTAGCTAACAACAACCAAGAGACCACAGTAACGGCAGAGATAACAACGCAAACAACAACCGTGACAACGGTGAGGGCCACAACGCTAACAACTGCAGCAACAAGAACAAAAGACAAGTGTCTTTTTACATAGCCACTTAGCCAGTCATGCTAACAGCAATGACATGCTATAGGCTGGTCATTCATTCAGCATTAGAAAAAGCTATGATGGCGTAGGAGGATAAATATTTGGAAATGGTTAGGGCTGCGCGCACACACACAAATTAGACCATCATATGATCGATAAGTCATGGGAATAGATGATTAATTGAACAAGACGCCAGACTGGTCCGCGTCGGTGATGACTTAACGCTTCCATTCTGTATTTTGAGACTATCTAAGAATAAGAATTCTAACATTGCGTTCATCAACAGAGGGAGAATGTGCAAGTTGACAACATTATCAATGAATATATCTAACAAGAAGAATTAGATCATTATGTTCCACAGGAGTCAACCCAATCCTGATAGGCGTTTACTCACTCAGTCAGTATCACTCATTGACAACATTATCGATGAATAACGTACTATGTTAGTGAAGCTCTTGTTTAGTGTGTTTTGCTAGTGTGATGGAATGTGTGTTGTGGGCAAATGCCTTGCTAAGTGCAACGTAATCAAGTCCTGAGCTGTTGAGTGGGTCACACGGTTATCTGTTAGGCCTGAGTAAATAAAGGCTGAGGTACACTAGAGGGGTCATAGACTTGGCTGTTAGTTGCACAACCGGCTTCTCAGTACAGACACGCTGCAGTTTGTATAGCACAGTTGCGCAGAGGTTTGGACAATACATAATATGAATATTACTAGAGGTAAATGCCTTCACTTTGGTAGAGTGACTGTCAGTTGGTTGCTTTCTAGCAGAAGCAAGTCTGTCTCTCGTAACATCTAACCATCCAGCACCTTCCATATTTGCACAGTAGGTAATCATTATTGGGTGCATACACATCACATGACATTTCTGGGTACATACACCCTTACGCCCCACAGAATAGATTTTCCTGCATCTTTTTAGTGTGTAAATATTAGGAGAGATGGCGTCATATGATATGTAGATCAGATACTTTACATTCTAGTAATGGCTAAAGATAACTGGCCCACTGAATGCCCCTCACTCCATTGGGCCATGGCCCTCCTATGGCCTCTAAATGACTAGGGCCCAGTCTTGAATCTGCTTCTCCCATGGGCTTGAGTTACAGACAGGAAGAGATGAACACTAGTGAAATAATGTGTGTTTCTGTGTCTGGCATTCGGGTTGTTGCTTCTCTCTCTGTCTCTCTGTCTCTCTGTCTCTCTGTCTCTCTGTCTTTCCACAGTACCCATCTTTAATTTTCCCAGTTTCTCTGTTCCCTCTCTCTGTTCCTCTCATTCTGTTTCTTCCTCTTTTTGCTGAACACTCTCTGTCTAGGTCTCTCGTTGTCTCCCTGCTGTTCCTCTGTGAGTCACTGCCACCATTGTTTTGTCATTTCTATCGCCCCGCGCTCCGATGTGACTTAATGACAGAGGAAATGGATTCCACCACAGGCTGAGAGGGGAACAGATTCTGTTGGATCAGAGTTGGAGGAATGCACTTCCACTACACTCAGGAGGACTGGGTTATGTTCATTAGTCACCAAACAGTAAAGCATTGAGTGAAATCTGGAGGGGCTACTTGTACTTTTCCAATAAGAATGAGCACGACCCATTTTTTTTCTGGGTTGTTAATTGTGTTTTTTTGTGAGTTGTTATGGGTTTAAGGAGTAATCAGCTTTCTGGAAAGATATTGTTTTTTTTCCTCATGTTATGCAATGTAAGATGATCTCAATAATATGGTGGTTCGATCCAACTCGGTTACAGAGTCCCACTATCTCGCAACCAAATGTTACTTAGTAATGATCATATGCTGCAACTTGGTTAACCGTTTCAAAATAGGCCCCCAAGTAAGTAGGGATTAGGTCGATATTTAACTCACTAACAGTAGAATTTTCTGTCGAATATAGCTGGAAAACATGATTTTCTATCAACAAATAACCTTTAATTGATTACATTTTAGTCTCTCAAACATGTTTTTATTTTGGCAACCCCGCTGCAGTGCCAATCCCCCACCCCCCCAGCCTGACCACTGAATACCACTGTTCTAGACTGAGGCTAACACACAGCTGAACTGGCAATGTGCAGGTTAACCGACAAATAATTGCTAGAATTCACCAACATTTGAATCATTTGCATTGGAACAAGTGTATGCAACTATAATGTTTCTTAGGGAAAAGATTCCTCTAGCTTACATTCTAAAGAAACATTTACATAATCCAGGGAGTTCGAGAGGCCCAGTTTGTAGTGTACAGCCTGCCTGTCCTCCAGGCAGCGCCAGGTCTCTGCCTTCTGCCCTTACTGGAACTGCTGGGCAACCACGATCAATAAAACTCACTGGCAGTGGAATAGAGGATGGGCCTAAGGACCAACATCTATCTGTCGCTCTCTCTCTCTCTGTGTGTGCGTGTGCACGTATACGTGCACTCGCTTGTATGCTTTTGTGTCAGAGTGTGTACTTTCCTGCGTGCTTTCACGTTGGTATCCTTCCTTCCTCTGAGCATGTATGCATGGGAGTGCTCCGCTCGTCTGACTCGTCACCAGGCCAGCTCACCCCAATTAAGCCAGAGTTGGCCTTTCGACGCTGCTCTCGCAGCTAGCGATTTGGGGCTCCTCTCCCCACGCCATCAGCCCTGCCTTCCCTAACGCTGTCGGACACAGCCTTATTATCACCAGGGCTCGCCAGAGCCACACACAGGGTTAGGCAAGGGCCACAAGTCCCCGGGCTCTTTCTCTCTCTCTCTCTCTCTCTCTCTTTCACACCATGGGGATGTGGACGGAGTAGGTCTGAGTGGACAGGGCTGGGAGTGTGTTTGTGTGCGTTTGCTTGCCTCTGGTGTCACAGGGCTGCCTTGTGGTCACTTAGCACAGCTGGCGTTTAGGCTTGGAGAGGACGGTGTTGAGAAAGAAGCACTAGCTTCTCCAACCCTTGCCCCTGGGAGTGTTCACCCCGTAGGCGAATGGTGTCACGAGTTGGTTGTCCTGCATAGTTCCTTGTTTTCTCAACCTGCTATGTTTCTGTGAAAGCAACATGAACAGTGAGGCTAAAGGTCGGCCCGGCACATTGATGGCTTGCTGGTTTTATGGGCTTTCAAGTCTCTTTATGATTTTATGGGCTTGCTACTCTCTTTATGATTTTCCTCTCACTCAAGCATAGTCCTAGATAAATTACTTTTGGATGAAAGCACACACAAAAAATTGGCCTACAATAAGAATAGAAAATGAAACGAATACTCACTGCTAATTACATTTGTACCGAAACGCTGTCTGTCTAGCTATCAAGTTTCTTCTAAGTGTAACTAGGCCTAACATCTGTCATTTCAAAGCCATGTAGTGCCATGCAGGACACCTTCAGTGGTCTTTCTGTACAGTGTTCAAAGACATGCCATGATAAAGAAGACCATGTGATATAGAGGATGTATGTTATTCAATTACAGACTCATACAGAGCTTCACTGTTTGGAGGAGGATATGTGTGTGTGTGTGTGTGTGTGTGTGTGTGTGTGTGTGTGTGTGTGTGTGTGTGTGTGTGTGTGTGTGTGTGTGTGTGTGTGTGTGTGTGTGTGTGTGTGTGTGTGTTATGTTCAGTTCAGTCGTGGCCAAAAGTTTTGAGAATGACACAAATATACATTTTCTCAGTCTACTGCCTCAGTTTATATGAGGGCAATTTGCATATACTCCAGAATGTTATGAAGAGTGATCAGATGAATTGCAATTAATTGCAAAGTCCCTCTTTGCCATGCAAATGAACTGAATCCCCAAAAAACATTTCCTCTGCATTTCAGCCCTGCCACAAAAGTACCAGCTGACATCATGTCAGTGATTCTCTCGAGTGTTGACGAGGACCAGGCTGGAGAGCACTCTGTCATGCTGATTGAGATCGAATAACAGACTGGAAGATTCAAAAGGAAGGTGGTGCTTGGAATCATTGTTCTTCTTCTGTCAACCATTGTTGCCTGCAAGGAAACACGTGCCGTCATCATTGCTTTGCACAAAAAGGGCTTCACAGGCAAGGATATTGCTGATAGTAAGATTGCACCTAAATCAACCATTTATCGGATCATCAAGAACTTCAAGGAGAGCGGTTCAATTGTTGTGAAGAAGGCTTCAGGGCACCCAAGAAAGTCCAGCAAGCGCCAGGACCGTCTCTTAAAGTTGATTCAGCTGTGGGATCTGGGTACCACCAGTACAGAGCTTGCTCAGGAATGGTAGCAGGCAAGTGTGAGTGCATCTGCACTCACAGTGAGGCAAAGACTTTTGGAGGGTGGCCTGGTGTCAAGAAGGGCAGCAAAGAAGCCACTTCTCTCCAGGAAAAACATCAGGGACAGACTGATATTCTGCAAAAGGTACAGGGATTGGACTGCTGAGGACTGGGGTAAAGTCATTTTCTCCAATTAATCCCCTTTCCAATTGTTTGGGGCATCCGGAAAAAAGCTTGTCCGGAGAAGACTAGGTGAGCGCTACCATCAGTCATGTGCCATGCCAACAGTAAAGCATCCTGAGACCATTCATGTGTGGGGTTGCTTCTCAGCCAAGGGAGTGGGCTCTATCACAATTTTGTCTAAGAACACAGCCATGAATAAACAATGGTACCAACACATCCTTCGAGAGCAACTTCAACCAACCATCCAGGAAGTTTGGTGACGAACAATGCCTTTTCCAGCATGATGGAGCACCTTGCCATAAGGCAAAAGTGATAACTAAGTGGCTCGGGGAACAAAACATCAATATTTTGGGTCCATGGCCAGGAAACTCCCCAGACCTTAATCCCAATGAGAACTTGTGGTCAATCCCCAAGAGGCGGGTGGACAAACAAAAACCCACAAATTCTGACCACCTCCAAGCATTGATTATGCAAGAATGGGCTGCCATCAGAGGATGTGGCCCAGAAGTTAATTGACAGCATGCCAGGGCGGATTGCAGAGGTCTTGAAAAAAGAAGGGTCAACACTGCAAATATTGACTCTTTGCATCAACTTCATGTAATTGTCAATAAAATCCTTTGACACTTATGAAATGCTTGTAATTATACTTCAGTATTCCATAGTAACATCTGACAAAAATATCTAAAGACACTAAAGAGTCAAACTTTGTGGAAATTAATATTTGTGTCATGATCAACTTTTGGCCACGACTGTACAGTGCATTCGGAAAGTATTCAAACCCCTTAAATCACCCCCCCCCCAAAAAAAGGTACATTACAGCTTTATTTTAAAATTGATTAAATTGTTTTTCCCCCCTCATCAATCTACACACTACCCCATAATGACAAAGCAAAAACAGTTTTTTTTTAAAAGTGTGTGTGTCTACACTACCGTTCAAAAACAAGAACAAATCTGAGTGACGGCAAACTTTTGAAAGCAAAGCACATTTTGTTTTGTCAATTTTTAAAATAACATTAAATTGATCAGACATAGACATTGTTAATGTTGTAAATGACTAATGTAGCTGGAAATTTCTTTTTTTTCTTTTTTTTAATGGAATATCTACATAGGTGTACATAGGCCCATTATCAGCAACCACTCTTGTGTTCCAATGGCACATTGGGTTAGCTAATCCAAGTTTATCGTTTTAAAAGGCTAATTGATCATTATAAAACCCTTTTGCAATTATGTTAGCACAGCTGAAAACTGTTGTTCTGATTTAAAGAAGCAATAAAACTGACCACCTTTAGACTAGTTGAGTATCTGGAGCATCAGCATTTGTGGGTTCGATTACAGGCCAGAAACAACTAACTTTCTTCTGGAACTCGTCAGTCTATTCTTGTTCTGAGAAATGAAGGCTATTCCATGTGAGAAATTGCCAAGAAACTGAAGATCTCGTACAACGCTGTGTACTACTCCCTTCACAGAACTGCGCAATCTGTCTCTAACCAGACTAGAAAGAGGAGTGGGTGGCCCAGTGCACAACTGAGCAAGAGGACAAGTACATTAGTGTCTAGTTTTGAGAAAGACGCCTCAAGTCCTCAACTGGCATCCCGGAGTCGTCTCTATACTGTTGACGTTGAGACTGGTGTTTTGCGGGTACTATTTAATGAAGCTGCCAGTTGAGGATTTGTGTAACTGTGATATTTCATTTTTCATTTTTATAAATAAATAAAAACAAGATCACGTTTACATAAGTATTCAGACCCTTTACTCAGTACTTTGTTGAAGTACCTTTTGCAGCGATTACAGCCTCAAGTGTTCTTGGGTATTTCTCCCATTCTATGCAGATCCTCTCAAGCTTTGTCAAGTTGGATGGGTAGCATCGCTGCACAGCTATTTTCAGGTCTCTCCAGAGATGTTCGATCTGGTTCAAGTCCGGGCTCTGGCTGGGCCACTTAAGGACATTCCGACACTTGTCCCGAAGCCACTCCTGCATTGTCTTGGCTGTGTGCTTAGGGTCGCTGTCCTGTTAGGTGAACCTTTGCCCCAGTCTAAGGTCCTGAGTGCTCTGGAGCAGGTTTTCACCAAGGGTCTCTCTGTACTTTGCTCCGTTCATCTTTCCCTTGATCCTGACTAGTTTCCCAGTCCCTGCCGATGAAAAACATCCCCACAGCATGATGCTGCCCCCACCATACTTCACCATAGGGATGGTATTGGCCAGGTAATGAACGGTGCCTGGTTTCCTCCAGCCTTGAGGCTTGGCATTCAGGCCAAAGAGTTTAATCTTGGTTTTATCAGACCAGAGAATCTCGTTTCTCATGATCTGAGAGTCCTTTAGGTGCCTTTTAGCAAACTCCAAGCAGACTGTCATGTGCCTTTTGTTACTGTGGCTTCCGTCTTTTATAAGGTGAACCTTTGACCTAGTCTGAGGTCCTACCCTAACCAGAAACTGTGGATAGATGGTAGCATTCGCGCAAAACTGGAAGTGCGAACCACCGCATTTAACCATGGCAAGGTGACTGGTAATATGGCAGAATATAAACAGTGTAGTTATTCACTCCGGCAGGCAATCAAACAAGCTAAATATCAGTATAGATATCAAGTGGAGTTGCAATTCAACGGCTCAGACATGAGACGAATGTGGCAGGCAATCACGGACTACAAAAGAAAAACCAGCCACGTCGCCGAGACTGACGTCTTGCTTCCGAACAGGCTAAACACATTATTTGCACGTTTTGAGGATAACAGTGTCACCGACGCGGCCCGCTTTCAAGGACTGTGGGCTCTCCTTCTCAGTGGCCGACGTGAGTAAAACATTTTAAACGTGTTAACCCTCGCAAGGCTGCCGGCCCAGACGGTATCCCCAGCCGCGTCTTCAGAGCATGCGTAGACCAGCTGGCTGGTGTGTTTACGGGCATATTCAATCTCCCTATCCCAGGCTGCTGTCCCCACATGCTTCAAGATGGCCACAATTGTTCCTGGACCCAAGAAAGCTAAGGTAACTGAACTAAATCACTATACTTACTTCTGTCATCATGAAGTGCTTTGAGAGACTAGTCAAGGATCATATCACCTCCACCTTACCGGCCACCCTAGACCCACTTCAGTTTGCATACCGCCCCAGTAGGTCCACAGACGATGCAATCGCCATCACTCTGCACACTGCCTTTTCCCATCTGGACAAGAGGAATACCTATGTAAGAATGCTGTTTATTGACTAGCTCAGCATTCAACACCATAGTACCCTCCAAGCTCATCATTAAGCTCGAGGCCCTGAGTCTGAACCCTGCCCTATGTAAATAGTCCTGGACTTCCTGACAGGCCGCCCCCAGGTGGTGAAGGTAGGAAACATCACCTCCACTCCACTGATCCTCAAGGGTGCGTGCTCAGTGTGTTCTCAGCCCCCTCCTGTACTCCCTGTTCACCCATGACTGCGTGGCCAAGCACGCATCCAACTCCAGTTTGCAAACGACACACACAACAGTAGTAGGCTTGATTACCAACCATGATGAGACAGACTACAGGTAGGAGGTGGGGGCTCTAGGAGTGTGGTGCCTTGGAAAACAACCTCTCACTTCAACGTCAACAAAACAAAGGAGATGATCGTGGACTTCAGGAACAGCAGAGCGTCCCCTCCCCCCCATCTACATCGACGGGACTGCAGTGGGGTAGGTGGATAGCTTCAAATTCCTTGGCGTACACATCACTGACAAACTGAAATGGACCACCCATACAGACAGTGTGGTGAAGGCACAAGCATTTCTCTACACCCGCAATAACATCTGCTAATCACATGTATGTGACCAATAAGATTTGATTTGAAGGTCCTGAGCGCTCTGGAGCAGGTTTTTCATCAAGGATCTCTCTGTACTTTGCTCTGTTCATCTATCCCTCTATCGCTTGCTAGGGCAAAGTTTCACCTATCCCTCACATCTCAAGGATAATCAATGGAAACAGGATGCGCCTGTGCTCAACTTCCAGTCTCATAGCAAAGGGTCTGAATTCTTATGTAAATAGTCTTTCTGTTTTCACTTTGTCTTTATGGGTTATTGAGTGTAGGTTGATGAAAGAATTGTAATTTTAATCCATTTTAGCGTAAGGCTGTAACATAACAAAATGTGGTTAAAGTGAAGGAGTCTGAATACTTTCCGAATGAACTGTATGTGTCTGTGTTTTGTCTATTGATTGACTGTCTGATTAAGACCGGTATAATTCCCATCATTCCTGCTGTAGGAGAGGTACAAGTGATGTGTTAGTGGGAAGTCTTACTGTGTTGCCAAGAGAAAGTGTGTGTTCTCTCTCTCGCTCTCTCACTCACACACACACACACACACCAACCTGCATCATCTATCAACCCATGAGTGCCCCCTAGTGGTGTAAAGTAGCACTCTCCCAAAGTACAGTTCCGTGTGTGTTACCGTATATGTGCTAGTGTGTGTTCACATGCTGTGTAATATTGTGTGTGATGGGTCCCCTGTCGGAGAACCCAGGCCTGCCCCATGCGAGGGGGGCTTTGGGCCGGGGCATTGATAGGAGATTTCTCTAACCCAGATTAGCAGGGCTGGGGCTTTCAGAGGAGAACCATGTTTATACAGCGAGCAGCACCCCGCTGACATCAAACGAGCCCTATGAGGGGTATCGCACGATGTCCAACTGTTTCCCCTCTGTTCAAAGGGTCCTGTGATCTCTCCCTCTTTCTCTCTTTCTCTCTTTTTGTATCCCTCACTTCGGTTCTCTTCCACTGTCAGGCAATGAGAGAAAGATGGAGGGAGATTTGAGAGAGGGATGAACGTGGGGGTCCGAGATGCTTGTGGGAGGGGAAGAGGCAGGGGAGCGAGGAAGACTGGGCGAGGGAGGGAGGCAGAAGTGAATGGCAGACTTGAAGGCTAGTGTCCTGGAGCATTTGCCACAGACTGAGAACCTTTAGCCAGATCTACTCAACTTTTAGGCTCTGCAGATCTGGAAAGTTCATCACTTACTGTAGTTTCCAATTACTTTACCTGAAGCACTGCTTTTCAGCACTGATATTTTCCATACTACAGTCAATGGTGGTAGGTTACTGATCAAAGTTGGTTGAAGTAGTTTGGTTTGTAAAAATGATCATCTGATGTGCGTTCTTCCACTCCGTTGTGATTATTCTAAACACACACTGAGATGTGCAATTGCGACTACACACACGGACACACAAACTTGTCGTCCCCCGCCCCACACATACTCACAATGACCTACGTCTGTCTGTCTGTCTGTCTCTCTCCCCCAGGTCTGTGGTTTGACTTGGAGATTTCGTACAGCGGCTCCTTCCTGATGACCCTGGAGACCAAGATGAACCTGATCAGACTGGGGAAGGACGGCGACTGTATGCGCTTCAGAGACATCAGCAAGGATGGGTAAGGGGAAGGAACGGTCCTCACTAAACACAACACTGACTGGTGTGTGACCTACTCTAATAATGATTGTAAACATTTTCTTGAAACAACTGTTAAAGGTTCACACTGTTTTCCTCCTCTGAACACATGATAATGACAGAATTAGCTTTCCACGGGGTCAGGGGTTAGCTACACTTCTCTTTTAACTCGTCTTGATGTACACCACCTTTTTCTCTGTCCTTCCTTCCTTCTGTTCCTGGACGCACACCCTTACGTGGATATTTTCTTCATCTGGTGAGTGCAGCGTTTCTCTGGGGCCTTCTCGTTTCCATTTTCGTTCCATTTCAATCTGTTTGTGTGGTCATTTCATCACATATAGCTTCCATTCCATCTAACTGACATTGTGAATGGGTTCATTTTGTCAGTGTTCAGACTCTGTGTGTCCTCATGTGAATTCTAAAACCAAGGGGATCTCAAGAGGATGCATCAGTCCATACTCAGTGTTTTCCATTAGCGCCGGCTAATCAGCCAATTTACAGACTCATTTTCAGCTTGCTACATTTTCCACTTCATATTAACTACGTTACTTTTCATTTAAAAGTTTAAATTGGCTAGTCCGTCGAGCCCTGTCGCACTCGAATGGGCGATATGCATCTTCTAAAGAGCTATTGGTAGGATAGGCGCCTGTCAGTCACGAAGCGAGCGATGACAGGGCAACGCAGCAGGGAGGAACATGCGAAGCGAGAGGTTTCACTCTCACCCCAAAATTTTCCTAAATAATCCCAATGCGTTTCTATGGGATTATTTTGGACCGACGCTTGTCGCCTATCGAGTTTCTTTACACAGAGTTGGTAGAGAGCTTGATGCTCGTGATTTTGCATGTCCTATGTAACATACAGTTGAAGTCAGAAGTTTACATACACTTAAGTTGGAGTCATTAAAACTTGTTTTTCAACCACTCCACAAATTTCTTGTTAACAAACTATAGTTTTGGCAAGTTGGTTAGGACATCTACTTTGTGCATGACACACGTAATTTTTCCAACAATAGTTTACAGACAGATTAATTCACTGTATCAAAATTCCAGTGGGTCAGAAGTTTACATACACTAAGTTGACTGTGCCTTTAAACAGTTTGGAAAATTCCAGAAAATTATGTCATGGCTTTAGAAGCTTCTGATAGGCTAATTGCATAATTTGAGTCAACTGGAGGTGTACCTGTGGATGTATTTCCAGGCTTACCTTCAAACTCAATGCATCTTTGCTTGACATCATGGGAAAATCAAGAAATCAGCCAAAAATTGTATACCTCCACAAGTCTAGTTCTTCGGGAGCCATTTCCAAACACCTGAAGGTACCACGTTCATCTGTACAAACAATAGTACGCAAGTATAAACACCATGGGACCACGCAGCCGTCATACCGCTCAGGAAGGAGACGCGTTCTGTCTCCTAGAGATTCATGGAATTTGGTGCGAAAAGTGCAAATCAATCCCAGAACAACAGCAAAGGATCTTGTGAAGATGCTGGAGGAAACGGGTACAAAAAAAATAAAAAATCTATATCCACAGTAAAACGAGTCCTATTTCGACATAACCTGAAAGGACGCTCAGCAAGGAAGAAGCCACTGCTCCAAAACCGCCATAAAGAAGCCAGACTACGGTTTGCAACTGCACATTCTTAAAAACCAAACCTTTTAATACAATTTTCTAGATAATGTGGGCTATTTACTTCATATTTCTGTTTTAATTCAATACATAATTTGAAGAACAAACATAAATGTGGCATTTCATATCTTGCAGTTAAACTGTAAAGTCTTTAATCCCAAATGTTTAATGTTCTCTTACTTAGTCCTGATCATATAAGCCTAGACCGAGACAATATTCAAAACGGCTAACAATACACTGAATTCATATATTTTCAGTCTTTCTGCACAATACCACAACAAATGTTTCCAATCTGGGAGAAAAACTTGATAAAGTATTCAATAATTCAATGTACCAGAGGCCACCAAAATGGAGTTCCTTCTTCAATAATGAGCTCTATTTTGCCCCCAGGATCGGGGGAGCCTAGCTGGCAAATTTATTTATATTTGGCTGGCTACTCTATGTACTTGTGGAAAACACTGCTCAATCGTTTGACCACCGGAGGGAATCTTTGAGAAGCATTTGATAGTATTCCGTATTGGCATTACCGGAGAATTTAAAACCTTTTTTGTGTTAACATAGTATATGGGATTGATTTAAGAAATGTGGCTTAATTCATTTGATTAATATTATGGTGTTTCTATTCAGGGAAAAACGAAACCCTCAGGGTTTACGTTAGGATGGAATGGAAAATATGGCGCTGAACAATGTGACAGTCGGCTGCAGGATTGGAGGATTCATAATGGTTTGCCTTCATTAGACAACTTTATATTTCTGTAAATCAGTGATATTTATTCCCATAGTAATTCGTTATGGATAATAACTAAATCATCAGCTGCATTTTGACAGTTTTTTTTAAATAGTTTTATTAACTAAATGTATTTTTGTATTATAGGCTACTGTGCAGCCTACAATACATACTGTAGTAAACGTGGAAAAGGGCCTAATTCCTTACATAAGGGAGAGCAGGCCATGTCTGTACTACAGAATGCGGGAGACCGGGGTTCAAATCCCCGTTGGGGATTATTTCATAATTGTGATGTCTTCACTATTATTTTACAATGTAAAAATATAGAAAAATCTTAGAATGAGTAGTTGTGTCCAGACTTTTGACTGGTACTTGCTGGAACGGTTAAATAAAGGTTACACTAAGAGCATAACATTTCTGCACCCTAATTTTCTAATTCTTGTCTAACCAATACCCAAATGGAGATTAAGTGAAAATAAAATCTCATTGATTTATCAAGACCAGTCCCCATGCTTGCCTCAGAGCAGGGCGAAACGGTGCTAAAATAGTTGTAGGCTTTTGCTTGTATGCTCTTTAAATAAATAAGACCAACATCATTTTTAACAGCACATTACTCAACACTAGTGAGACTCATTTCGCCTATGGTAGACCTACAGTATATCGAAGAAAAAATTATAATTCAATGACGAGACTCTCTGCCAATAATTACATTTAGAGGATTGGAGGACTCCAAATTAATATTTAAGGGGTATTTTCCATTAGGATCTGTGATAATATCTGAGAATATCTAAGGTGCTTTTTATATAATTCTAAATTTAATAATAATCGTTTTGTTTAAAAAGTAATGAATGGCTACACCTGCTACAGTTGTGATGTCTTCACTATTATTCTACAATGTAGAAAATAGTAAAAATAAAGAAAAATCCTAGAATGAGTAGGTGTGTCCAAACTTTTGACTGGTACTTAATTAATTTGATTAATATTATGTTGTTTCTATTCCATGAAAAATGAAAAACCCTCTGTTAGGATGGAACGAAAAATATGGTACAATACAACGTGACAGTCGACAGTACAGTACTGGGCTATTTAGGTAAAGAATCCCTGTGTCGTGCGGACGAGACCGGGGTTCAAATCCCCGACGGGGAGGAAGTAGGCTTGTCTCAGAGCAGTGTGAAACGGTGCTAAAATAGTTGTAGGCTTTTGCTTCTAACTTCAATATGCTCTTTAAATAAGACCTACACCATTTTTAACAATATATATACAAATGTTTTTTCCAACGATGTGACTCTCCGCCAATAATTACATATAGAGGATTGGAGGACTCTATATAAGGGTCATGTTCAGTTAGATCTGTGAGAATATCTAAGGGGCTTTTATATAATTCTACATTTAATAATAATAATCGCTTTGTTTAAAAAGTAATGATATTTTGGAGATTTAGTTTTCATGTAACCTAGAGTGAGCGAGGGGAAAAAGGCAATTCTTGAACATGGGGTGAGACATTCTCAGTAATTTGAAAATAAAGGCAGTTTGTTATTTAGAATTATTTCTGGAGATACCGAACTTGTTTATTTAGCAGACATCACTTGCTTATATTCAGCCTACACATATCATAAGAATATCATGGAATATTTTAACATTTTCGTTTCTCCATGCTTGTCACAGAGCGGCGCGAAGCGATGCTGAAATAGACGTCTACAACAGGAAGGCTAGATATTCTGTGCCCACTCGTGATCTCTCTCTTCGGTTACTCATCCTTGGAATAGCAGAGCAGCATAACGGTCCGGGCGGCCATTGCTGTGCCTGGTGAGCAGTTGGTCAAGTTCTGTTGTCAGAAGAGGAATGGGAATGTCAGTGTGAACCGAAAACCTGACGAACCGTATGTTGACTCTACCTGTTGGTGGTGGAGTTCCAGAGCTCACAGGTGTGCCTAGCATGGATTGTGACTCAATCTCATGCATCGCCCTTTTCAACGCCTGAGTGAGTCAATGATTTCAATGATTCGTCTGACAAACAAAGAACTTTGCGTCCTGCGTGCCCAGGCATGGATCAAAGCTGGCGAGACATTGAATAACGTCATCTTCACAGAAATATTTTACTTTCACACATTAACAAGTCCAATATAGCAAATGAAAGATAAACATCTTGTTAATCTACCCATCGTGTCCGATTTTTAAAATGTTTTACAGTGAAAACACAACATATATTTATGCTAAATCACCACCAAATCCCCAAAAACACAGCCCTTTTTCCCAGCCAAAGATAGTCACAAAAGCAGAAATAGAGATAAAATGAATCACTAACCTTTGATAATCTTCATCAGATGACACTCATAGGACATCATGTTACACAATACATTTATGTTTTGTTCGATAATGATGCCATCTATTTTGTGAAGTGCACCAGTCCCTCCTGCAGCAAAGCACCCCCACAGCATGATGCTGCCACCCCCATGCTTCACGGTTGGGATGGTGTTCTTCTGCTTGCAAGCATCCCCCTTTTTCCTCCAAACATAACGATGGTCATTATGGCCAAACAGTTCTATTTTTGTTTCATCAGACCAGAGGACATTTCTCCAAAAAGTATGATCTTTGTCCCCATTTGCAGTTGCAAACCATATTCTGGCTTTTTTATGGTGGTTTTGGAACCGTGGCTTCTTCCTTGCTGAGCAGCCTTTCAGGTTATGTCGATATAGGACTCGTTTTACTGTGGATATAGATACTTTTGTACCTGTTTCCTCCAGCATCTTCACCAGGTCCTTTGCTGTTGTTCTGGGATTTGCACTTTTCGCATCAAAGTACGTTCATCTCTAGGAGACAGAACACGTCTCCTTCCTGACCGGTTATGATGGCTGCGTGGTCCCATGGTGTTTATACTTGCGTACTATTGTTTGTACAGATGAACATGGTACCTTCAGGCGTTTGGAAATTGCTTACAAGGATGAACCAGACTTGTGGAGGTCTAAAAATAGGCACTGAGTTTGAAGGTAGGCCTTGAAATACATCCACAGGTACACCTCCAACTGACTCAAATGATGTAAATTAGCTTCTAAATCAGAAAATCAGAAGCTTCTAAATCCATGACATAATTTTCTGGAATTTTCCAAGCTGTTTAAAAGCACAGTCAACTTAGTGTATGTAAACTTCTGACTGACTGGAATTGATACAGTGAAATAATCTGTTTGTAGTCAATTGTTGGAAAAATTACTTGTGTCATGCACAAAGTAAGATGTCCTAACCAACTTGCCAAAACTATAGTTTGTTATCAATACATTTGTGGAGTGGTTGAAAAACGAGTTTTAATAACTCCAACCTAGCTCAAGCTAACTTCACACCTAGCTCAAGCTGAGGAGAGGGGGGGTTCACACCTAGCTCGGCTATTAGACAATTCTTTAGTAAAAGTTGAATAGTCTATTGTTCAGTTATAGCCCATCCAGTTACGCTTGTGAAAAACTAATAATAATGCTTTTTCCCCTTTTCCACATGTTAAAGATTCCAATTGATAAAGTGTTTTTAGCCACAATCGGCACCAACCCCAATTAATAAATTTAGGAACAGTCGATAGCGTTCTGGCCTTCGGACTAGAATGTTGAGGGTTCGAAACCTGCTCCCTGCTTTGTTTCATTACATTATTATGCCAGTCTCAGAGCAAATAGCCTGGATTATTACTCCCATCTCGTTCCTCGCTCTCTTCCACGCGTCATTCAGCACGCTTGCGGGCGTGCTGGCAGGATATACTGTTATTTTATTCTGTATATATGAATTACAAATCAGCCTTTACGTAAATCATGTTTCTAGTCTATTGCATAGTTACAAATATGCGCAAACGTTTATCTCTACATTAACTAACATATTCCTCTCAATTGTACATTTTTTGCTTGACTCGTTAAGACATTATAACAACTTACATTTGCTTCCCCGTAATGTTTTGTCAGCCATCTTTGCTGAAGAAAGTCACCACGGACGGGTGGCTCTCGTCAAATTCGTCATTGGAACCACTCGATATGATGGGTCATATAAAAACCTTGGGACCCAAATGCATAATGAGGGCTCTAACTCCCCCTTGTGGTGGTCTGTAGCAATGAAGCCGTGACGTTGGGTACCTCTAAGTCCCGCGGTGTAAGCTTGCAACTTTTTAAATGAGGAATCACTGTATGAACAGGCTTTGTAGTTCTAAGAGTCAGCTTTCCCTCTGAAAACAATGAAGATGAATCCATACTGAATCGTGTGTGTGTGTGTGCGCCAGGTACAGACCACGGACGTACTGCCTAGCTGACAGTGATGAGGAGTCATCCAGTGCTGGGTCCTCAGACGAAGAGGATACTTCAGAGGTCACCAATGACGTCCCTGGAGCAGAGGGGTGAGTATTTACTTTTACCCTGATTATTTACCTTGTTTACCTTTAAAAGTACCTTTCCGTACAACTTTCATGTAATCCAGACTTGATCTTAATGCAGACTTTCACGTATATCAAGGTAGGTTTGCGCGACAAAGTTCAACCCCTAAATCTCTCCTCTCCTTCAGACACATGGGGGGCCGCCAGCCCAGTAAGATCATGCGCTTCGTGGACAAGATCGCCAAGTCCAAGTACTTCCAGAAGGCCACCGAGACGGAGTTCATCAAGAAGAAGATGGAGGAGGTGTCCAACACGCCCCTGCTGCTCACCGTGGAGGTTCAGGAGCTCAGGGGCACGCTGGCTGTCAACATCCCACCCCCGCCCACTGACAGGATATGGTATGTTCTAAGACAGCTTCATAGAGTTACACATCATAACTCTGCCCAGCAACAGGATACAACACATTCATACCACCACAATACATAATGAATACACTTTAATATTATATTATCGGGGTGTCAATCAAACACTTGTTGGCATTCTTGTGCATTAGTTAATTATGTTCTGCAATGCACTTGTGCCCTCTGCTGGTGACTGATCACATCCCTGGAAAACTGACATTTTGTGTGCCTTATTATTCTGAGTAACCTTTACCATTAACTTGCCCACATAGTACAATAACAAATGGCTCATTGCTGTATGATCTGTTATAGTTGAAATCTACACTCTGGTGTTTCTCTAGTGTGTTTGTTGACTCTGTTTTGAATCGCAGGTATGGTTTCAGGAGTCCACCCCACCTGGAGCTGAAGGCTCGGCCCAAACTGGGAGAGAGAGAGGTCACACTGGCCCACGTCACCGACTGGATCGAGAAGAAACTGGACCAGGAGTTTCAGGTATGTGTGTGTGTGTGTGTGTGTGTGTCTGCATGCCTGTGTGTGTGTGCGTGATACCGTACTTTGTCCAAACTCTATGTCAGCATACTACATCAAATGTAACATCTCTGAATCTTCTCTTCGACGTAGAAAATCTTTGTCATGCCAAACATGGATGACCTGTGGCTGACCATCATGCACTCTGCCATGGACCCCCGCTCTTTTGGAACGCCCTCCACCTCCACCGCCGATACGACCCAGAGGGAAACGGAGCCTTCCGAAACAGAGGGGGGCGCCACTAACGGCATATGAAGGATTGTTTACAGTATTTGCCTGAAACGTGTGAATTAGAATGGGAACCAGGGGGCTTTGAAGTAGTATAAGGCCTATTGGTGCATAAGGACATACAAAAAGACTTCTGTTACCACATTGACATTCCAATAGCTCCATACCCAAGGGTCTTTTTTGTCACTGGCAGAACAGGATGACCTCAGTCATCAGATGAACTTTGACTTTTTAACAAGCTCACTGACCGAACGAGACAGAAGTCAGTCAACCAACCAGGAAGGAGAAACACTAAAAATAAAAACTCACTTTCTGCTCTGTTTTTTAATCTGTGTAGGATGAACAGACTTAAAAAAGTAGATTTTTCTCAGAATGGCACAAATGTAACAGTGATACAACCTAGTGGTATAGGTGGAGCGGAGTGGAGAGTTTCTGTGGGTTATAAGGTTACACAGTGTCCTATGAACACATGGTTATTTCGCATTCGCCGTTCACCTTACGTCCTAGGTAGGAAACAACTTATGTTTGGGGACCCAAATCAAGAGGGAGAATGAAGTGAAAAGAAATGGTTGAATGAGACGCGCAACCTCTAGATTATACTTTTGTTATTGTACGGGTATGTCTGCAAGAGAGTGCATGTGTGTGTGAAGCCTGACACTAAAAGCAGGAGTGCATACTTTTGACAATGTCACATGTCTTATCATATGGCAAATAATACATCTAATGCCCCCTATGCTTTGTCCAGGTGAACACTAACCGTGTATTCACTTGTGTTGTGACCCCACATCTCTTACTGCTCGGGGTAGAAGTTCCCCTTTACCACAGGTCTAGAATCAGATTACCCCAAATCCTAACCATTTTGTGGATGAGAAAATGTCTGACCCTATAGCAGTGGTAAGGGGGAAAGTTCTACCTACAGTATTCCCCTCTTAACTGTACACCACACCGCTTTATATGCAAATGATCACTGTGTCCATATCTGTATGGAAGCAGCTATATGAAACCCCTCCCCTCAATTTTCTCTGCAAGCCAATGCTATAGGGTTAGCCGTCATTACCTAGGCAACACGTGTCTTTAATTCACTAATGCCTATGCAAGTTCCTTGCCAACTAAGGACATGGACATGAGGTGAGCAATGAGAAAATAGTATATATATATATATATATATATATATATATATATATATATATAATATATATATATATATGTGTGTGTATTTCTGAAAAGGTGTACATAATGGGCCTAACACTTTTGTTGAATGTATGTATGGCTATATTGACATTGGACTGTTTTATTGTTTGTTGTATGGAAACTATTCCTAACCAATCACATGGATTATGTTGATTGGGGTATGCCAAGTATTGCACAACTAAAACAGAAGTTTTGATTTATGTTTTCCTTGTAAACACTATTAATGAAATACTATCTACAGACATGTATTGCATATTTGCAGTGCTATTGTGTTATGCTCTCTAGCATGTACAATACCCGTGGCAAATGTTGAGACCATTCCTGTTGTACTCGGAACAACAGGTTTTCATGTATTTTTTTTTTCAAATTATGTAGGAAGTGTTATGCATTTTTTAATTATTTTTTTTTATGTTGTTTTATGTATTTTCAAATGGCCATCATCCACAGTTGCCAATGCATGGAAATGAGCCCCCTTGCCAGACGTGCTAAATGACACTTGGTAGAGTTAAACTATATGATGTACTGTGCCTTTTGCCAAAACCATCATTAATATTAAAATAAACTGTTAACTCAAACCATAATTGTAGTCTCAAATCATCACTATTGAAGTCTGAATCACCTCCTATACTCTACTGTTATGTTTTCTTCATTTTGAGGTTACGTTTTAAATGCACAGTTTTAGCATTGGATTTGTTTACATGAATTCCTATTTGTGTTTCCATTCGTTCCATTTATTTGTCAGGACACTAAAGCACTGTTATAGAATGTCATTGATGAAGGAATATCGTTTTTTAACTTTCCTTCTACTTCTAATTTGGTTTCTTGTTTAATTTTCGTTTTAGCGATTATTCAGTTAGTAATATTATTATTGGAACCCTTGATAAAGATGAGGCAAAAATACTAAAATAAATGATACAAATACTGCGCTATATTGCATGCAATTTTATGTTGAAAATGTGATTTATTGTATATTAACACAATTGCCCAGAGAAAGAGGTTTAGTTTCAAAAGTAATAAGACAATTCTCAAAAAGATAGGTGTCAAAGTTATTGGCACCCCTGTTTTCAGTACTCCAGCACCGACCGTACCTTTGTGAGGATAACGACACTGAGCCTTTAAAGAAAAAGATTAGAGAACACAGTGGGAGGGATCTTGGACCGTTCATCCATACAGAATCTTTCCAGATCCTTGTTAAGGGGATGGTGCTAGGACTATTGAAAACAGGGGTGCCAATAATTTTGACCCCTCTTTTTTTTAAATGTTTTTATTTTTATTGTTTTAGCAAAATCTCGTTCTCTGAGCAATTGTATTAGTATAAAATAATAGAATTCCCCAGTTTTTTGGAGTGTACAAAACAGCTCAGTATTTGTATTTATTTTATACAGTATTTTTGCTCATCTTTATCAAGGGTACCAATAATTATGGACCTGAATGTAGGTCTAGTACCAGGTTGGAATTAGAATGTTTTGTAACGCTTTGTCTGCTTTCCTGAAATACAATGACAGAAGGATGATATGAATAGCACATCAGATTTATAACAATAAAGAGTTGATGATTCTGCAAATAGATGGCTTATTTAGATTTTTAAGGACAAATTTGTTGAGCCTCATCCATGTCTACTGCTTGGCTGAAACTTGGTCTCTTAGTTGGTTGAGACCAAGTTTCCCTAAAGGAAGTGCTTTAAAATAATGCCTTTTTTATTTTTACAAATGTTGATTTAGCAGGCCTTGTTATTTTCTGTTATCGATTTTGTATGACTGAATTGCAATGCTATTGTGGTACAAATGATAAAAAAAGATCTACTTGCTTTGTAATTATTTGCTCTTGATTGAAATAAAGATTTTTTTTTAATAAACCATTTTTTTTGTTGTCATAGACTGAAGTTATTTAAATTGCCACACTCGCATGCCATGCATCAATATTTAAAATGTTAAAATTCCATTTATGATAATACATGCACCTCAAAGCTTGAATAGTCCACAAATTTCAATATTCATCAGGGGCGGCACTATCCAATGACTAGGCTCTACCCCTTATCCCTTCACGGAAGTTAATCGTTTCCTAGCAACGCCTTGCCGGCAGACAAACAGAAGTGAGTCTAGCTGTTTTTAGTTTGCAAATTCAATTTTGTACTACGAGCTGCAGGATTATTTGTTGTTGCTGAAGAGGTGATAAAGCAGCCGTAAGGTTGAGTAACTTGTGAATTTCGAGAACAGTTAAAACATTCTGGTATTTTAAGCTGTTAGGTAATCTAGCTAACGTTAGCGTTAATAGCGTATTAACGAATAAGCACGCTAACTTTAAGGCAAGTGGATAGCAGCGTTCCACGGGAAACATTATGCGCGTAGTAGGCATAGCCATCATATAGGTAGGTATCTGTCTTATTTCATTTTTAAGCAAATGTACAGTATGAGGGCCTAATGAATGATTGTCGTCAATTTCATAACGTTAGTGAATATTTAAATATTTGTGTCTCCTCTGTCATGTTTTCCCAGGTGATGACAGGAGGCTTTGTCAGCCAACTTTTAAATGTGCATTTTTGCTTCAAAACATTATTTTCATTCTCTGACCTTTCTTTCAGTTCTGAAGAGATAACTCCTTAACTCAAGAAGCAGGTAAGAGCAGGTGACATTATTTAGCAGACACTCTTATCCAGAGCGACTTACAGGAACAATTAGGGTTTAAGTGCCTTGCTCAAGGGCACATACACTGATTTTTCACCTAGTCGGCTTGGGGATTCAAACCAGCAACCTTTCGGTTACTGGCACCAAAGCTCTTAACCGCTAGGCTACCTGCCAACATGACTGCAATGAAATCCAATGTTGCTGTCACAAAGGCAACCTTCTTGTAGTGCTGACAGAGTCAACCATCTTGGTTCCCACCGAGTCCAATGGAGGGTGGAGGAAGTGAGGGAGGAGGAGAAGAGGAGAGGAAGGGAACCCCGCCACAGGAGGAGGGGAAGTACGTTGAACAGCCAGGTGGTGCTGGCGAGGCAGCAGAGGACTCTGGGGTTACTGTACTACCTGGGCAGGAGGTTTGTGAAAGATACTACTCTACAGTATATGATATGTTTTTTTTTCACACGTTTCTCAAGTTAGGATTTGTGACTCATGATATTGTGTCATCTGCATTTTATTTGTTGTCATTCAAAATCATGAACTTATTCCCAAAAGACGATTTAGACATGATTTAGGCAGTGTTCCAATGCACATAATTAAATATAACCCTTTATTATTTGTATTGTAACTTTATGGATCAAAAAGTGACTTCCTGAGTGTCCTCCTGTCTGTCCTCCATGCAGGGTGGATCAGCAGAGCAGTCAGACAGGGAGCAGGCCGAAGCGAGGGCTGGTTACCCAGTGTCACAGTCAGGAAACAGTGGTACAGGCGCAGCCTTCAACCCCGCCAGCAACTCAGGTCAGCTGGGTTTCAATAAAAGGGAGGGATAGAAGAATGGTGGACATTTTTAACTGATTTCTATCAATTTTTGCAACTGACTCGAGCACTGTGACTTGCCAAGCGCGGTATCTGTTGAGGAGTGATCATGAAACATTGTTTTTTTTGGGGTGCCAGATAACGGAAGGATGCCCTTGCCGCCTCACCCCTCGTTGCACCTCTCAGTCCCCATCTCCGACAGCGATGCGGACGGGTTACGCAGGGCGGCGGATGAGGGCGATGAGGAAGATGAGCTCATCGTGCTGGACCCTGAACACGTAAAAGCAGTTTCCCCGCTTAACATCACTGCTAACGTGGTTTTAAATACCTTAAGGTTTAAGCCCCGTCATGCTTATCAGATGAACGTCTTACTGTGCTTTCTCCCATCTGCCTGCAGCCGCTGATGAGAAGGTTCCAGACTGCACTGAGGAACCACCTCCACAAGCAACTGGAGAGACTCAACATGGAGTTGCGCGAGAAGGTGCAGTAGCTCTCTTCTTCTGAGGCAAAGTCTCTTCGTCCTTTACAATGGGCCACAATCAAATCAACATGGACATCCACTTTACAGTATGCATAGAGTACGATTCATGCCATTTATAGTCACTCTTTTCCCAGGAGAGGGCGCCATTGACTTGTTTTGGCTCAATCTCACCGTGACCCTGTGCTTTCGTTTTTCAAAACACAGAATAAACTAATCTGCAACTAGAAATGAGCGGCAACAATTGATTTACAAGGATTAATCACTATTGTTCTAAAAAATTTTTTTTAAAGACATCCACAGGCCTTGCAGTACGTTTCTAATGCATTTGCCCTGTGCAATTCTGACCCCAACCTATGCTCTCTTTCCCTCCCCTCCTCCATCCATCTCCCTAGATGGCCATAGAGAGGTCTGAGAGCGACCACCGAGAGGAGCTGGGTGTGGAGCTGTACGGCGTACAGCAGGAGCTGGCCAGACTCCAGGCCTGTCTGGAGGGCCGTCACGAGACCAACGCGCAGGTGGCCGCCCAGCGCAGACAGGCCCAGGATCAGCTGGAGGGGGTCCGAAGCCAGTACCGCACCACAGCCATCCAGGCCGGCAAGCAGAGGTCACACGGTGAGACCCATAAAGATACACAGTTAGTATGTCTTTTTTCATTCTGTGCTGAGACCACTCACTGACTTGATAGGGACAGACACTATACAAGGATTGTATGAATACTAAACAACTGCTCAAGAGACATTGACTCATCAACTGTCATAAAGCACACGTTTCTGTAAACGTAGGGTGTTGTCACCTTGCTACAGTTGTAGGATCTTCATTTGATCACTTTTGTTGTCTGCGCAGATAAGCTTTCTGATTTACATAAATTCACTGAAGACCCATACTAACAGTATTGCACTTTTCAGGTAACCTACTTTTGGCCAGCTAATAGCTTAACCACCGATCAAGCAACAGTATGCGCTTATTTTGCTGTGACAATATAGGTCAAATTAAGATCCTATATCTGTACTATGGCTTGGGACAGGAGTTTTTCTTGACCTAATCAAGGAAAAAAAATCAGGACCCTAGCCTAGTTATAATAGTCCATAACGATATAAAGGTTTTCCTGGTCAGGTGACAGTCAGGAAAAACTCCTGTCCCTAACTATGTCTATCACCTCCTTCCTCAGTGTCCCAGCTGCAGAGTGAGGTAGAGAACCTGGCACTGCGTCTGTTCTACATGCAGGAGGTTAACGCCGACCTGCGCTCTGACATCACGGCCATGAAGAACGCCTCGCGCAAGGCCTACTCCGAGAAGACCCAGGCAGAGGAGCAGAAACACAAACAGGTCAGGACACACGCCTTCCTTCTTTTACAACTGATTCAAGATCAGCTGATTGGCATGTTAGTTCTAATGTTAACCGTTCTGAGCCAAACCGCAAAACTGGTCCTGGACCAGATGCTAAGGGTCTAGAAATAGAATTTAAAATAATTCTTATTACTGTGGCTAAATCTTCTCTTGCAGTGTATTACAGGTGATTCCTTATATGACCTTCTCTCTCTCTACCCCCCCCCTCTCTCTACCCCCCCCCCTCTCTCTCTCTACCCCCCCCTCTCTCTCTCTACCCCCCTCTCTCTCTCTACCCCCCCTATCTCTCTCTCTACCCCCCCCCTCTCTCTATCCCCCCTCTCTCTCTACCCCCCCCCCTCTCTCTCAGGACTTGTATGTGGAGCGGTTGACCAAACACATGGAGCGGCTGACGGAGCAGATAGCTCTGTATAAAGTACAGACCATCGCCCAGTCTGAGGAGACCCAGGCAGCCAAGGAGGCCCTCTCTGAGGTACACTACTGTCCACTCCCGGTTGGGTACAGGCTTTTGATCCAGCCAATCAATAATAAATGTGTTACTGCTTAGGCTGAGACAAAAGCTGTACACACAGAAGGAATGGGGAATGGTGGTGAACGGTGTGCCTTTTGACTGTGTGTCTCTCGATACAGGCCCAGATGGAGATGGACTCTTTGGGGATGGAGAGGAAGCAGCTGCTGCAGCAGTGGAACAGCAGCCTGGTGGGCATGAGGAGACGAGACGACGCCTACACCGCCATGCTGGAGGCTGTACGGTGAGGCCACGTAAACGCCTAGAGTCTACACACATCACAGGAGGCTGCTGAGGGGAGGACGGGCTCATAGTAATGGCTGGAATGGAGTGAATGGAATGTTCTCAAACACATGGGAACCGTCTGTTGATGTGTTGGTTACCATTCCATTTATACCGTTTCAGCCATTACTATGAGCCCGTCCTCCCCAATTAAGATACCACCAGCCGCCTGTGACGCGCACACACACACCTCACCACACAGTGTAGAACAGCAGCCTGGCGGGTATGACGAGACGAGGCCAACACCACGGTGGAAGAGAATACACACTGGATAGACTTAAAATGGCAACCCTATTCCCTATATAATGCACTACTTTTGCCAAGATGTACATTGGCCACTGTCCAATGTCTATTTACAATACAATTTGTATTTGCCGTGCATCAGTCCTGTTGGTCTGCTCTGGTCAAACGTTTCTCCTTGAGACTGGACATGCTGTACACCTGTGGGATGCCACCGTGCACACGTCTGTCAATCTCTCTCCCTGCCTCAATGCAGCGCGGCCACCCACCAGGTCCGCTCTCTAGACACCGAGATCGAGGGCTTCAAGAAGTCCATCACGCAGGAGGGGGAGCGCAATGAGCTGCTGACAGTACTACTGAACCGGACCCAGCTGGACAGCGCCACCTCCAGGAAGCTGATCTCCCACAGCCACAGCCAGCAGGAGGCGCTGCAGGTCCAGTACAGCATCTACATGAGGACGCTGCAGGAGACCGAGCAGACGCTGCAACGCGTCAACACGGTGAGTGAATGGATTGGTTTTATTTGACACATTTGTAACGCATATAGGTTGCTTTAACCGAGGGTAAACACTCAATGAAGTCAAAAGACTTGCGTTTATTGTGGTTTGCTTCTTCTATTTTTTTCTCAAGTCCGCAGTTGATTTGTGTATCTATAGTCCTTTCCCTATGCAGGCTCCTCTGAATGCAATATCCGCTCAATGTGAAGTGACTGGAATGTATTGTCGTTGTCGTGACTCGTGTAAGTGGACGATAATACGATGAAACCCTTCTAACCTCTGTCCCCCTCCCTCCCGTCTCCCCATCTCTCTTCTCCCCCCCTCCCCTCTCTCCTCCCCTCTCTCCAGGAGTGTGGGGTGCGCCAGGTGGAGGTGTCCTCCCTGAGGAAGCAGACGGAGAAGGAGTGGGTGCGGCGCATCGAGCTGGAGGACCGCATCATGTCCAAGATGCAGGAGCATCTCACCCACGACAAGGCCACCAAGTACTCCCGACGCCTCACCGACAAGATGGCCGCCCACAAGAGGGAGAAGGTGAGCGGGGTCGGTCGCCATATTTTTTGGGGTTATCCTGAGTGGCGCAGCGGTCTAAGGCACTGCATCGACGGCGGTCTGAGGCACTGCATACAGACCCGGGTTCGATCCTGGGCTGTATCACAACCGGCCGTGACCGGGAGTCCCATAGGTCGGTGCACAATTGGCCCAGCGTCGTCCAGGTTAGGGGAGTGTTTGGCCGGGGTAGGCCGTCATTGTAAATAAGAATTTCTTCTTACCTGACTTGCCTAGTTAATTTGTTTTTTTAAAGGTGGGGCTCACATAAGTTTATTCCGGGAGTTTTCAAGTAATTCACAATATTACAAAAACTATTTAGCGGTGTATTGTCAATCATATTGTGGAGATGTGTTAGGAATGGGAGACTTTGTAGAATTACAGTACAGAAGGAGTTACATCTGGTTGTTATTTAATATCTTGTTTTTCAATGACCTGTGTAGACAAAGAAAGGGTCCATTGAAAACCACACCAACCACAATGCTACATATGAAACTTTGCTAGCGCAATGTATCACTGTGTTCAAACCAAACTCTGTGTGTGCGTCTCTCTCTCTCCAGGAGACCCAGCTGTCCCGGCTGGAGAACGAAATGGCGGCGGTGACGCTGGAGAGCAGTGACCTCACCCTGCGCCTGGAGGGTCTGGCCCGCACCCTCGCCTCGCTGGAGACGGAGATGAGCCGCCGCAACGAACTGCTCGGCGCCAGCGAGGCCAGGATCACCAAGCGCGTCACCGTCATTGAGCGCAAGCAGGCCACCATCAACGTTTACAACAAGAAGATTGAGCAGCTCGTCGCCAGCACTGGGGTGAGAGTTAACTTACAACCAAGCACCGACCAGTAACCAACTGAATAGTCTGGGTTTATTTCCCTTAGAATAAAGGACTATAGGTACTGAATCTAAAATAGGTGTCACCTACAGATCTAGAATGGTATTCTATTTCTATGGTAGCACCATCCTCTACAATAAGACCGGAGCCAGAATGGATTTGAAATGTTTCAGCTTTGGGGGAAAAAAATGCACATTTTCCTGACTTTCTATGTTGTCTTGATCGCGTCCCTACGTACGTCAACAGCACGAAGACCTGGGCCCATTGGAGATCCAGGCCAGTACTCTGACCAAGCAGCTGGAGGGGGTGGGAGGAGAGATCAAGGAGCAGCAGCAGCTCTGGCTGCGGCAGCAGGGGGAACTGGTGAGACTGACCCAGGAGAAACAGGCCCGGAGCGCCGCCCTGCTCACACTGCAGACCCAATTCACCATCCTACAGCAGAGGAAAGTCCGCACCGAGAGTACGGTAACACACACGGGCGCGCACACTCACTGACCATGGAGAAAGTGGCCCGGAGCACCGCCCTGCTCACACTACGGACACTAGTGTCATACACCTACCGGTACCCAGCCCCCATGGGCTTACAAAACACTACAGCATAAAATAACATTTGACAAATGATGAGCATAGAATACAGCTACCATATAGCCCCACTATACAAACAGTACATGTATCCTTCTCCTCCAGGCATTGTGAACCCACTGAGCAATCTCAAACACTCCCGGTCTGAAACAAGATTCCAGACACTTCACCATTTTTGGGGTCTTTGTGACCCTACCCTAACAAAACACACGCTAACCCATGGACTCCCCACCTCTCCGCTGCCTCCCGTCCAGGTGAGATACAACAGGAGCAACGGGAGCAGGCCGAGCTGGAGAGACACATGAAGGAGCTGATGGCGGACATGTTGAAGCTCAACTCCCTGCTGAGTGAGAACAGGCATCTCCACCAGGTCCTGGAGCAGGGCAACGTCGTCATGGAGACTGACTTCCTGCACAGACTCAAGGTCAGACTGGTGTTCACGGTGGGGGCTATTTCTGGTGTTCATCAGTCCCTCAGCCAAATACACACACGTATAAAAATGTCAGTTTCAGTCCTGAACCACTGCATTCTATATTGACCCACAAAAGCAAAACGCAGTAACTACGTTGTTTGTTTTTTTTACTACAAAATCTGACTTACAAAGTATTTTTCTGTCTAGACGGACAGCAATTCCTGATGCACCACGATCGATGTTGATCAACAAGCTTGTTCTTGTGTCAGGAAACGAAATACCGCGCGTTAATCAGATATACCTGGCCGTTACAACCGATCAAAGGCCTTTTTACCCAAATCAAAGGGCAGTATGCTAGACACACCTACTCAGACTGTAAATAGATGTATAGAAATGCGTATAGAAATAGAAACGTATAGAAATGCCTCCGCACCATTGTACCTCATGTATAACCGTGTACTCCTGTGACGTCGTGTGTTTAGGAGGCGGAGAGAAACTCCATTGAGACGCAGATGAAGCTAGAGAGGATCCAGGAGGAGAAGGACAGGCTGTTCAACAGTCTGGTGGAGTCAGAGTGAGTCAAACAGTAGCAAAGTGGTCCGCCTAGAAACATGAGCCTCCGTCTATCTGTCTGTCTGTGTCTTGTCCTCATGCGAGTGTACGTGTGTGTGTGTTTCACGTGTTTGTGTTATATGGGTGTGTGTTTTTGTTGAGTTCATCGGCGCTTCCACATCTGCGTCGCTTGCTGCTTGGGGTTTTAGGCCGGGTTTCTGCGGCGCACTTTGCAGACATCATGTAAAAAAGGGCTTTAGAAAATACATTTGTTGATGTTTATTTGCGTGCGTGCATATGTGTTTTCAGGCGTCAGATCATGCTGTGGGAGAAGAAGACCCAGCTGGTGAGAGAGACCAGGTCGGCTGTGGACTCTGAGGTGGGCCAGGGAGACATCCGCACCATGAGGGCTGAGATCCATCGGATGGAGGTAACATCACACACACTGGAGAAACCAAGAGCAACTCTCACATCACACAATCTTTCACTTAGTCCCTCCTACTGTAGGTCGATACACTGTATCTGCATATAGAAAACGACAACATTGTGTTGCTGCCTTGTACGAAATGTACTATGCAAATCATGTTTGATTTGATTCCTTAGCGCGCTAAATGTGGAATAGGTAGGACACCTCATATACTCATGCACCTGTTTCACCCCCTCCAATGATTTCACTGGGTAATGAATCAACGCTGTGTGCTGGGAGTAAGAATCAAGTATCAATGTGGGTGTGTCCCTACAGGTGCGATACGGTCAGCTGATGAAGCAGCAGGAGCGCCTACTGAGGGAGATGGAGGGAGTGGTGGCTCGCAGGGAGACTATCGTGATGCGCAGTGAGGCCCAGGCACGCACCGACCGCAAGCAGCCCACTCACACCGACTTCCACGGCATTCTGCAGGGCCTGCGTCGGAAGATACTGGACACACAGAAGGTGGGGGTGTGGGTTGGTGTGTTGGTGGGTGTGCGTTCCTGTGTGTATGTACAGTACGTACAGTACCAGTCAAAAGTTTGGACACCTACTCATTCATGATTTTTCTTTATTTTTACTATTTTCGACATTGTAGAATAATAGTGAAGACATCAAAACTATGAAATAACACATATGGAATCATGTAGTAACCAAACAAGTGTTAAACAAATCGAAATATATTTTATATTTGAGATTCTTCAAAGTAGCCACCCTTTTCCTTGATGACAGCTTTGCACACGCTTGGCATTCTCTCAACCAGCTTCATGAGGTAGTCACCTGGAATGCATTTAAATTAACAGGTGTGCCTTGTTAAAAGTTCATTTGTGGAATTTCTATCCTTCTTAATGCGTTTGAGCCAATCAGTTGTGTTCTGACAAGGTAGGGGTGGAATACAGAATAGTCCTATTTGGTAAAAACCAAGTCCATATTATGGCAAGAACAGCTCAAATAAGCAAAGCGAAACGACAGTCCATCATTACTTTAAGACATGAAGGTCAGTCAATCCAGAAAAGTTTATTCAAGTGCAGTCGTAAAAACCATCAAGCGCTATGATGAAACTGGCTTTCGTGAGGACCGCCACAGGAAAGGAAGACCCAGCGTTATCTCTGCTGCAGAGGATAAGTTCATTAGAGTTACCAGCCTCAGAAATTGCAGCCCAAATAAATGCTTCACAGAGTTCAAGTAACAGACACATCTCAACACCAGCTGTTCAGAGGAGACTGTTGAATCAGACCTTCATGGTTGAATTGCTGCAAAGAAACCACTACTAAACGACACCAATAATAAGAAGAGACTTGCTTGGGCCAAGAAACACAAGCAATGGACATTAGACCGGTGGAAATCTGGCTGATCAGTCCAAATTTGAGATTTCGGGTTCCAACCGCTGTGTCTTTGTGAGACGTGGAGTAAGTGAGCGGATGATCTCTGCATGTGTTGTTCCCACCGTGAAGCATGGAGGAGGAGGCTATTTGACCAAGAAGGAGAGTGATGGAGTGCTGCATCAGATTACCTGGCCTCTACATTCACCCGACCTCAACCCAATTGAGAGGGTTTGGGATGAGTTGGACTGCAGAGTGAAGGAAAAGCAGCCAACAAGTGCTCAGCATATATGGGAACTCCTTCAAGACTGTTGGAAAAGCATTCCAGGTGAAGCTGGTTGTGAGAATGCCAAGAGTGTGCAAAGCTGTCATCAAGGCAAAGGGTTGCTACTTTGAAGAATCTCAAATATATTTTGATTTGTTTAACCTCTAGCGTCGAGCAAACCCGTATCCGGGAGCGTAATCATAGCCTCAAGCTCATTACCATAACGCAACGTTAACTATTCATGAAAATCGCAAATGAAATGAAAGAAATATATTCACTCACAAGCTTAGCCTTTTGTTAACAACACTGTCATCTCAGATTTCAACCATAGCTACACAAGCATTTGTGTAAGAGTATTGATAGCCTAGCATAGCATTAAGCCTAGCATTCAGCAGGCAACATTTTCACAAAAACAAGAAAAGCATTCAAATAAAATAATTTACCCTTGAAGAATTTCGGATGTTTTCAATGAGGAGACTCAGTTAGATAGCAAATGTTCAATTTTTCCAAAAATATTATTTGTGTAGGAGAAATCGCTCCGTTTTGTTCATCATGTTTGGCTAAGAAAAAAACCCGAAAATGCAGTCACTTACAACGCCTAACTTTTTTCCAAATTAACTCCATAATATCGACAGAAACATGGCAAACGTTGTTTAGAATCAATCCTCAAGGTGTTTTTCACATATCTATTCGATGATAAATCATTCGTGGCAGTTGGGTTTCTCCTCAGTAGCAAACGGAAAAGTACTGAAGCTGGAGATTTACGCAATAATTGCGACGGAGGACACCAAGCGACCACCTGGTAAAGGTAGTCTCTTATGGTCAATCTTCCAATGATATGCCTACAAATACGTCACAATGCTGTCGACACTATGGGGAAACGACAGAAAGTCTAAGCTCATTCGTGGCCCATGCATAGCCATATAAGGAGTCATTGGAACACAGCGCCTTCAAAATCTGGGGCACTTCCTGTTTGAAATTTCATCTTGGTTTCGCCTGTAGCATCAGTTCTGTGGCACTCACAGACAATATCTTTGCAGTTTTGGAAACGTCAGAGTGTTTTCTTTCCAAAGCTGTCAATTATATGCATAGTCGAGCATCTTTTCGTGACAAAATATTGCGCTTAAAACTGGAAAGTTTTTTTATCCAATAATGAAATATTTCCAAGAAGTTAACACTTTCTTGGTTACTACATGATTCCATATCTGCTACTGTGCAGCCTACAATACATACTATAGTAAACGAGGAAAAGGGCCTAATTCCTTACATAAGGGAGAGCAGGCCATGTCTGTACTACAGAATGCGGGGCACGTGGGAGACCGGGGTTCAAATCCCCGTTGGGGAGAAAGGAGTAGGCTGTCCTTGTAAATAAAATTTATTCTTAACTGATTCCAAATGTGTTATTTCATAGTTGTGACGTCGTCACTATTATTCTACAATGTAGAAAATAGTAAAAATACAGAAAAACCCTTGAATGAGTAGGTGTGTCCAAACCTTTGACTGGTACTGTATATGCTTCATATGTGTGTCTATGTTGTGTGTGTGTGTGTGTCTCCCCACCCTAACAGCAAGCGGAGGAGTGTGACGGGGTCCTCAGGGAGCTGCAGCAGGGCCAGGCCAGTCTGAGCTGCAGTCTGCGGGACAAACAGCTGCAGCTGGGAGAGCTCCACAGTGCCAGAACTGTCCTCACCTCAGACTTCCAATGTCTGCAGGACACCAAGGAGAGGGTACGCGATGTAGACACATTCACCCATTCACTCTCAACATTATTCCTGTTGAGAAGTGGTTTGCGCTGTGCATAGCTATTTGAATATCTCTTTTTATCTCATGTCTTTTTTAATCCATCCTTCTTTTCCTCTCTCGGTCTGGTTCTCTCGCTCTCTCACACCCAATCTCTCTCTCTATCCTCCCTTTCTCCCTCTCTCTCTCTCTCTCTCTCTAGAACCTGGCCCGTCTGGTCTCCCTCCAGGGCCATGCCAAGCAGCTCCAAGCGGTGCGTGAGGGTCGCTACAGCGCCCTGTCCACCAGCGAAGCCTTGGAGCCTGCGTTGCAGAGGCAGGAGGAGCGTCTGCACGCTGTGACCACCATCCTGCACCGTGTCCAGCAGGAGTTCCCCCAGCACCAGGGGGCGCTACGACGCCTCTCCCTAGCCCTGGCCGCGCGCCTGCAGACTCCGATGGGTGAGGAGACCCACTGACTATTACATGACTGAAAACCCCCATCATAGGATTACCCACGGAGTAGATTGGAGATAGAGATCCATCATAGTTGTCGGGTATTACTGCTCTATGGTGTTCCATGTTACTCTGGCTGTTAGGATTAGGGAGCTGGACTTGGGGTGGAAGCTCTCCTCCTGGCCATGTTTGGGCAATTTTGGTTTTCAGAATATTTCAATTTATTTTTGTTTCACTTGATAGAATGAAGAGTTGATTTAATATACAGTATACACGGATATCCTACCAGCGTGTGAAAATAATATTGTCCATGGATAAACTGAAGATACACATAAATAAACAATAAAAGCAACATTTGGAATTCTTTCTTTAGTTAATATCCACAAACTAGCTAAATCTTAAGTGTGGAATCACTAAAGCCAGCCTGTGAATGATCATATGTCATAATAACAGAGAAACATCATACAATGCCATTAAGCGTCACTTAACATAAATGAAAGGTTCTGTCCATCAATGTCAAATATCAGATAATACTGGATAATAATCAGCCAATTGGCTGGTTCCCCCACCCAATAAGCAGTCGCTGACATCATAGTCAGGAAGTGGTCCCAGATGGTCCCCTCTCTCCAGGGTTTTCTTTGGGAATTAACACCAGGCCCCTTTGGAGTTGATTCTCTATTCACCTCTGGATATCTAATCCATTTATATAAACAGATTACCACCCCTAATCTCATGCATTCCTGAAGTCCCTTTTGTCACGGTTTGGGGCTCCTTCAAGGGAAGGGAACTCCCGAACTGTCCCTAAATCAGTGATGATCTGGAACCAGGCCAGTCACCAATTACATTCCCCCTCTTTTCAACAGCTTTTGTTATTCTATATGTTTCACTGACGGCTCAAAAAAGTAGTTTGTGTACTTGCTGTCATAGAAACCTTTGTTATAGGAATCTTTATTGTCAGCGATGGCTGTTATTTAGAGGCTTGGCCTCAATCTCACAGATAGCTTTGCCAATGGCTTTGTTTGCCTGTTACATGACCGGTTAGGTGCTATTATAATACACACCGTGAATGTAATTGGAAGGGTGAGAAGGCCTGGCCAGGTTACATATCAGTGAGGCCACAGTCCTTCAGTTGGTACAGATCAACATCAGCTGGTGGACCACCCACTAACCTGTTATGTTTCGTCCTAGGATGCGTCTCAATGGTCTATAAAGGCTTCCTTTCCTCGCATCCTCTCGCTCATCTGCTCTGATCTAAGGATACATGATAGGTGAAAGCATATAGTGGATATCTACTAGGAATTTGCTTTCAAATCAGGAAATGACAAGGTTTACAGCACAAGCACAGGAAATGTATTATTTTGATTGAATTCCTTTCAGTGACACTTTTACTTAAAGCATCCAGGTATAATTATGTATAACTTGTTATAATTATGTATAACCCTTTTTAATGTAATTCAACCAGGCTTATAATGTGTTTGTGTGTGACCTGTATTCGAAGGCCTATAGCTGCACTTGCAATGTGGTCTTACAGGTATTGTCAACAAGTACTTGGAGAGGTATACATTATTGCATCCCAATTCTGATATTTTTTTCCTCTAGTTGGTCTTTTGACCAATCCCATGAGATCTTTTCACACCAGATCTTTTTCAGAGCTGATCTGATTGGTCAAAAGACCAATTAGGAGGAAAACATATTTGAATTTGGCTGCCTGTGTAAATGTAGCCTTCGGACACATACCGAATTGACATATTTTTTAAATAGGTAGTTGGTATGTTCTGCACTTCTACTGTGACACCAAATGACTGTATACATGTCTAGTCAGTCTCATATATGGGCATCTGTCGGTGTTGATTGAGAAATCAGTCACAGTGAGGTGGATTCATATGGTTTCTCATAACTTAAACTTGTGAAAACTGCATGTTGTTGATGGTTTCATTGGTTGTTACAAAAACATCCTCGTTCCATTGGTCTTTGGACTACTACACCCATCTATTGCACACAAAGTGTCTAGGTTACTTTTCCTAAAAACTTTTCATGTCACAGGCTATAATTGACAGCAGCTCCAAGTAAAAAGCCTACATGGGCCGTAAAGAAGTAACTCAATGGAATGAATGTGGTTTTGGAGGTGCAACCACTGATGTGTCATCTCAATGACCGTTTATTTTCCAGTTCAGTTCTGGCGTCATTGCATATGTCATATTTAAATAGCAACCAGGATTGCACATTATTCAAATATATTTGGCATGTGGCATCACATGAGCTAAAAATGTATACACTATACAGTACCAGTCAAAGTTTGGACACACCTACTCATTCAAGGGTTTTTCTGTATTTTTACTATTTTCTACATTGTAGAATAATAGTGAAGACATCAAAACTATGAAATAACACATACAGTCGGGAGAATAAGTATTAATTACTTAAAAATCATACAATGTGATTTTCTGGATATTTGTTTTAGATTCCGTCTCTCACAGTTGAAGTGTACCTATGATAAAAAAATTACAGACCTCTACATGCTTTGTAAGTAGGAAAACCTGCAAAATCGGCAGTGTATCAAATACTTGTTCTCCCCACTGTATGGGAATCATGTAGTAACCAAAAAAGTGTTAAACAAATAAAAATATATTTTATATTTGAGATTCTTCAAAGTAGCCACCCTTTGCCTTGAAGACAGCTTTGCTCACGCATTTTCTCAACCAGCTTCACCTGGAATGCTTTTCCAACAGTCTTGAAGGAGTTCCCACATATGCTGAGCACTTGTTGGCTGCTTTTCCTTCACTCTGCAGTCCAACCCATTCCAAACCATCTCAATTGGGTTGAGGTTGTATGATTATGAAGGCCAGGTCATCTGATGCAGCACTTTGTCACTCTCCTTCTTGGTCAAATAGCCCTTACATAGTCTGGAGGTGAGTTGGGTCATTATCCTGTTGAAAAACAAATGATAGTCCATCTAAGCGCAAACCAGATGGGATGGTATATCGCTGCAGAATACTGTGATAGCCACGCTGGTTAAGTATGCCTTGAATTCTAAATAAATAAGACAGTGTCACCAGCAAAGCACCCCCACACCATCATACCTCCTCCTCTATCCTTCACAGTGGGAACCACACTTTCGGAGAGCATGCGTTCACCTGCTCTGCGTCTCACAAAGACAGCGGTTGGAACCAAAAATCTCACATTTGGACTCATCAGACCAAAGTACAGATTTCCACCGGTCTAATGCCCATTGCTTGTGTTTTTTGTCCCAAGCAAGTCTCTTATTATTATTGGTGTCCTTTAGTAGGGGTTTATTTGCAGCAATTCAACCATGAAGGCTTGTTTAGATGGTGCCGGAGAAGATGGCTGCCGTTTTATTGGCTCTTAGCCGACCATGCAAATTTGTTTGTTTTACCGTGTTGTTTGCAACTTATTTTGTACATAATGTTGCTGCTACCGTCTCTTATGATTACTCACCTTGAACTGGACAAAGAATTTATCTTTAATGAGTCGGAAAAGAGGGATTTACTCCAGACACCCGAACAAGCCCTCCTTCCTGTCACTTGTTGGAGATAGCGACGGAACAGATTTTGAGGAAGAAGATCCTTGTGAGGATCCGCCGATAAGTGGCTAATCTGCCGTTGCCATCTGTACTATTGGCCAATGTACAATCACTTGGTAATAAATTGGACGAACTAAAAGCAAGTATATCCTACCAACGGTAAAAACTGTAATATCTTATGTTTCACAGAGTCGTGGCTGAACGACGACATGATAACATACAGCTGGCGGATTATACACTATCAGCAGGATAGAACAGCAGCCTCTGGTAAGACACGGGGTGGCGGTCTATGTATATTTGTAAACAACAGCTGGTGCACGATATCTAAGTGAGTCTCGAGGTTTTGCTCGCCTGAGGTAGTGTGGTCGACAGCTTATCATGAGATACTCGATCTACCTCTGTATTTTTCGTAGCTTTCTACATACCTTCACAGACCGATGCTGGCATTAAGACCGCACTCAATGAGCTGTATCCCGCCATAAGCAAACAGGAAAACCCTCGTCCAGAGGCAGCGTTCCTAGTGGCCCGGAACTTTAATGAAGGGAAACTTAAATCCGTTTTACCTCATTTCCATTAGCATGTTAAATATGCACCCAGAGGGAAACATCTCTAGACCACCTTTACTCACACACAGAGACGCATACAAAGGTCTCCCACGCCTTCCATTTGGCAAATCTGACCAAAATCCTATCCTCCTGATTACTGCTTACAAGCTCAAATTTAAGTAGAAAAACACCAGTGACTCAGTAACTAAAATATGTGGTCAGATGAAGTAGATGCTAAACTACAGGACTGTTTTGATAGCACAGACTGGAATATGTTCCGGGATTATTCCGATGGAATTGAGGAGTACACCACATCAGTCACTGGCTTCATCAATAAGTGCATCGATAACATTGTCCCCACAGTGACTGTACGTACCCCAAGCAGAAGCCATGGATTACAAGCAACATCCACACTGAGGTAAAGGGTAGAGCTGGATGGATGCACTACCCCAGCCCAGAAGCTTATAAGAAATCCCGCTATGCCCTCTGACGAACCATCAAACAAGCAAGGCGTCAATACAGGACTAAGATCGAATCGTACTACACCGGCTCTGACGCTCGTCGGATGTGGCAGGGCTTGCAAACTATTACAAACTACAAAGGGAAGCACAGCCGAGAGCTGCCCAGGGACACGAGCCTACCAGACAAACTAAATTACTTATATGATCGCTTTGAGGCTAGTAACACTGAAACATGCATGATAGCATCAGCTGTTCCGGACGACTGTGTGATCACGCTCTCCGCAGCCGAGTGTAAGACCTTTAAACAGGTCAACATTCACAAGGCCGCAGGGCCAGATGGATTACCAGGATGTGTACTCTGAGCATGCGCTGACCAACTGGCAAGTGTCTTCACTGACATTCTCAACCTCTCCCTGTCTGAGTTTGTAATACCAACATGTTTCAAGCAGACTACCATAGTCCCTGTGCCCAAGATCACTAAGGTAACCTGCCTAAATGACTACCGAACCGTGGCACTCACGTCTGTAGCCACAAAGTGCTTTGAAAGGCTGGTCATGGCTCACATCAACACCATTATCCCAGAAAAACTAGACCCACTCCATTTTTTATACCGCCCCAACAGATCCACAGATGATGCAATCTATATTGCACTCCACACTGCCTTTTCCCACCTGGACAAAAGGAACACCTATATCAGAATGCTGTTCATTGACTACAGCTCAGCGTTCAACACCATAGTACCCTCGAAGCTCATCACTAAGCTAAGAACCCTGGGACTAAACACCTCCCTCTGCAACTGGAACCTGGACTTACCCCCAGGTGGTAAGGGTAGGTAACAACACATGCACCACACTGATCTTCACCACGGGGGCCCCTCAGGGGTGCCTACTTAGTCCCCTCCTGTACTCCCTGTTAACTCATGATTTCAAGGCCAGGCACGACTCCAACACCATCATTAAGTTTGCTGATGACACAACAGTGGTAGGCCTGATCATCAACAACGACGAGACAGCATATAGGGAGGAGGTCAGAGACCTGGCGATGTGGTGCCAGGACAACAACCTCTCCCTCAACGTGATCAAAACAAAAGAGATGATTGAGGACTACAGGAAAAAGAGGACCAAGCACACCCCCATTCTCATTGACAGGGCTGTAGTGGAGCAGGTTGAGAGCTTCAAGTTCCTTGGTGTCCACATCACCAACAAACTGGTCCAAGTACACCAAGACAGTTGTGAAGAGGGCACGACAAAACCTATTCCCCCTCAGGAGACTGAAAAGATTTGGCATGGGTCCTCAGATCCTCAAAAGGTTCTACACCTGCACCATCGAGAGCAACCTGACTGGTTGCATCACTACCTGCTCGGCCTCCATCTGCAAGGCACGACAGAGGGTAGTGCGTACGGCCCAGTACATCACTCGGGCCAAGCTTCCTGCCGTCCAGTACCTCTATACCAGGCGGTGCCAGAGGAAGAAGGCCCTAAAAATTGTCAAAGACTCCAGCCACCCTAGTCATAGACTGTTCTCTCTGCTACCGCACGGAAAGCGGTACCGGAACGTTTAGGTCCAAGAGGCTTCTAAAGAACTTCTACCCCCAAGCCATAAGACTCCTGAACATCTAATCAAATGGCTACCCAGACTATTTGCATTGCACCCTTTCCTGTGGCGGTCCCCAGGAGAGCCAGTTTCATCATAGCGGCTGATGGTTTTTGCGACTGCACTTACAGAAACTCTAGAAATGTTTTAGAAATGTTCCGTATTGACTGACCTTCCTATCTTAAAGTAATTATGGACTGTCATTTCTCCTTGCTTCTTTGAGCTGTTCTTGCCATAATATGGAGTTGGTCTTTTACCAAATAGGGCTATCTTCTGGATGCCACCCCTACCTTGTCACAACACAACTGATTGGCTCAAACGCATTAAGAAGGAAAGATATTCCCCAAATTAACTTTTAACAAGGCACACCTGTTAATTGATATGCATTCCAGGTGACTACGTCATGAAGCTGGTTGAGAGAATGCCAAGCGTGTGCAAAGCTGTCATCAAGGCAAAGGGTGTCTACTATGAAGAATCTCAAATATTAAATATATTTTCATTTGTTTAACACTTTTTTGGTTACTACATGATTCCATATGTGTTATTTAATAGTTTTGATGTCTTCACTATTTTTCTACAATGTAGAAGGGATTAAGAAAAACCCTTGAATGAGTAGGTGTGTCCAAACTTTTGACGTGTACTCTATATACAAAAGTATGTGGACACCCCATTCAAATGAGTGGATTTGGCTATTTCCGCCAAACCTGTTACTGACAGGTGTATAAAATCGAGCGCACAGCCATGCCATCTCCATAGACAGACATTGGCAGTAGAATGGCCTCACTGAAGACTTCAGTGACTTTCAACGTGGCACCATCATAGGATGCCACCTTTTCAACAAATCAGTTTGTAAAATTCCTGCCCTGCTAGAGCTGCCCCGGTCAACTGTAAGTGCTGTAATTGTGAAGTGTGAAGTGAAAGTGGAAACATCTAGAAGAAACAACACCTCAGCAGCAAAGGGGTAGGCCCCACAAGCTCACATGAAGCTCCAAACAAACAGTTCTGGCAACACTCACTACCAACTTCAGAACTGCCCCAGGAAATAACTTAAGCACAAGAACTGTTTGTTTGAAGCTTCATGAAATGGGTTTCCATGGCCTAGCAGCTGCACACAAGCCTAAGATCACCATGCGCAATGCCAAGCATCGGCTGGAGTGGGGTAAAGCTCGCCACCATTGGACTCCAGAGCATTGAAAGAGTGTTCCCTGGAGTGATGAATCACTCTTTACCATCTGGCAGTCCGAAGGACTAATCTGGGTTTGGCGGATGCCAGGAGAACGCTACATGCCCAAATACATAGTGCCAACTGTAAAGTTTGGTGGAGGATGAATAATGGTCTGGGGCTGTTGTTCATGGTTCGGACTTGACCCCTTAGTGAAGGGAAATGTTAACACTACAGCATACAATAACAGTCTAGACGATTCTGTGCTTCCAACTTTGTGGCAAGAGTTTGGGGAAGGTCCTTCCCTGTTCCAGTATAACAGTAACCCTGTGCATAAAGCGAGGTCCATACAGACATGGTTTGTTGATATCGGTGTGGAAGAACTTGACTGGCCTGCACAGAGCCCTGACCTTAACTCCATCGAACACCTTTGGGATGAATTGCAAAGCTGACCACGAGCCAGGCCAAATCGCCCAACATCACTAAAGCTCTTGTGGCTGAATGGAAGCAAGTCCCTGCAGCAATGTTCCGACATCTAGTGGAAAGCCTTCCCAGAAGAGTGGAGGCTGTTATAGCAGCAAAGGGGGGACCAACTCCATATTAATGCCCATGATTATGGAATGAGATGTTCAACGAGCAGGTGTCCACATACCTTTGGTCATGTATTGTAAGTCCAACCACAGCCTTTTAATATTAAATTTCCCAAGGAATAACCCAATTACCCTAGGAATGTTACCAGGAAATATCTTAATATGTCTTTGTTCTTTTACTCAAATAACCCGGATTATTTGTTTTTTTGATTGGTTGATTAGTAACTTTGTATGATTAGTCAGTTTAGTTGCCCTCCTCGCCCATGCGCTGTCATTGGAGAGAGGAGCGCTGCTCGCACGCATGAGGTCGTTCATGGTGATTATATGTAAGGCTACACCGGCGAGTCTCAAGAAAAGGTAAATGGCACTAATCAATTTTAGTTATGTTTTGTAAATATTATAAGAAGTAATTGTACGCTATTTTAAGTAGGCCTATATATCTATTACTTTAAATAGATGCGTGTGAATTGTACTCATTTCCTGGAATTCCTTATGGTTATTCAGTAACATCTGTTAATTATTGTTTCTCAGTATTAACTCCCTGCATTTGCCAGTTTTGTAGCCTACTTGAATACATGCTATCGTGTACAGACCAAAAGCAAATATGTAGCCTACCCTTTTTATCTAGGGTTTTGTTATTATAGCCAAACTTTGGCATTGTATTAGTTTACTCGTGGTAATAACAGTCACATATGGTAACAACACAATACGAAGCATGCATATACAAGTGGTACATTTCCAGCGAAGATCCCCTATCTCTTGATCTATTGTTTTCCCCCCATGATGAAATCGAGTAGGGCACTGTGGATGTGTCTGTCCATCCGTCCGTTCGTTTAGTCACACGCGATATCTCGGACTGTACTGAAGATAATATTTGACGAAATTTCGGTGAATTACGCGTTTTGCTATAGAGATCCGGCATTTACAAAGTTACACTGATTGGCCCAAATGCGGAAGCTATAGTAATTGGAATTGATTAAATTAATTAATTGGTGAATTTAATGATGTATCTTTATGACAGTATCACAAAGATACAGAATTATTCATTCCTTCGTGTGACGTAGCCCCATTCAACAAACAGTGCAATAATGGCTTCATTAATAAAGAACATGGAGGACGGCAAGTAGCTTTGTGTTCTAGCTGCGGATATTGAATCAGAGCCATGTAGTGCAAACAAAAGGGTACAATAGGCCTACATCAATGAAGCACGAGTGCTACGGCACAATATGATGTTTACAATTGTGAAATGTACACATTTTCAGGTTATTGTGTGCATGCATGGGCAGTCCCTTGGTGTGTGCATGGGCACTGATTCACTGGGGATTATGTTTCTTGTCTTTCAGGTTTTCCCACACACACACACACACGCACCCTTGCATGCATAGACGCCTACACCAGCTGAGAGCGGAAAATAAATCTCTCTCACACAGTGTTGACGTTCCTGTGTCTCTGACATTTAGCTTTTCTCCCAGCGTCGGACAGCGACGATGCTAGGTGTGTGTGATTGAGTGTGTGTGTCTTCGAGGACTGCGTCTGCTTGCGACCACCATTGACTGTGGCACTCACCCGAAGTGTGTCGCCTCACACACACACGCCCACACTCATCATGGCAGCGGAGTGTGTTCCGGAGGGGCCCGACCTTAAGGAGATGGGCGACGAAGATGTATGGGAGCTGATCAACGACAACCGCCATCGTATCTCCCTGGGTGTGAAACCATGCATGTTGATCCCCTACCTGCGCCAGGCCAGGGTCCTCACAGAGATGGATGAAGACGAGATCCTCTCCAGCCTCAAGCTCACCAACCGCTCCATGAGGACCAGTAAGACTTCTATTCTATTCGTTTCTATGATTTTATATTGTATTACTTTTGAATGCTCTCTGTATTTTTTTCTATTCTGTTGAATTATATTCCATTCAATTGTATTTGATTCTATCGGTGTTAATTTTTTTTCACTTGGTTTTGTTTATACATTTCTTTGGTGGAGTAAGTAGTACACCTTGTCCCAACCAGAACGGACCGTAGGGACTATTTTCTGTTTCTGTAGCGTGAGGCAGCCTGATGTACAAGTATACTAGACTACTAGACAGGGCACTAGACTGTCACAGGGTCTTTCGGTGTTGTGCCGAAAATCTCCCCCCTGACAGAACCCCCACTCCGTTGTCAGTTTAGCCTACATTTCACTGATCTTAGTAGCAAAAGGCATTTTTGTCTGCAGTTTTCGGTTTGGCTATTTGTTTCAAGTATATGTGGAGGTTCTAGCTTGTATGGCGCCCCCCTCCTTAATATTGAGTCTCAAGCACAGGCATCAGGTCCAATCTATATTTAGATTTTTTTCGTATGAATCGACCATGATCCAAAATTCCAACCATGCAATCTCAGGGTGGACACTTTAACCACAAGGTCACTAAATTGGTAGGAGTTTGGATGAATAAGAGTTACTGTTAGAGGGTACCACCCACTCACCCAGTTTTGGTGAGGGAATGTAACTTCCTCATGTTATAAAATACATTTCACAAGACAAATATGGTTATTCATGTTTTGAATCATTCAGTGGGTTCTTTCTCTAACATAGTGTAACAACCCTGGGTTTATAAGCGCGGAAATCGACTCTGCCACACGAGCATGCTTTTGCGGCACAGTCGATAGCGCGCCGGACCTCGGGCTAGAAGGTCGAGGGTTACAATATCATTAGAATATATATATATTTTAATTTGGATTCCGTAATCTAATACGTCCGTTAAAAAGCACCAAGCTCTGTTGACATAGCTTTTGAGGATTTTTCACTTTGTTGTCGTCTTCAAAGTTGTTTCCGCGGGTCGCAAAAAAACAAAGGCTCCGAGCTGAATGAAATCCAAAAGGCCTTGAAAATAAAACGCTTTGTATACGCTCAGTGCTCCGTTGACATTTCACAGAGATAAGCTTGTTTTTTTTTTTGTTTTTTTTTTAGAAATCTTCATAAAAGGACGAATTTCGAATTCAAATAAAAAAGTGTGTACTACAATATGAAAATACTACATGTCATGTCTCAAAATCGATGTCCATCTTACCTATATATTGTTTTATGTCCTGCCGATTCAAGAAGAAAGAGGATGAGTTCAACGGGAAAGTGAGCCTGTCATGTAGCCTTAGTTATTGCACAGAATCCAGTACCACGGGCCAGCACTCTGTGGAAGCTTTCAACACCTAGAGTCCATGCCCTGGCAAAAGGGGGTGCAACTCAATGTTAGGAAGGTGTTCATAATATTTTGTATGCTCAGTGTATATCTACGCACTTGAGCATGTCTTATAACTAACTGGTGATGAAAATTTGTTCTGCAATTCATAAATGTTTATAACTCAACAAGTCCAAGTATTTGAATAGTGTCTGTCCCTATAAAAAATCCTAAAGTAATGATGAAATACAACAGTACATTTTTTCTGAATAACAGTCCATAAAACAGTCCATCTACGTGTTTGATTTACGTTGTGCCCTCCCTGACCTTCGTCCTATTCAACCCTTTATCTTCTTTAGGTCACATGCTGGACCTGCTGCGTATCCAGGGGAGGAACGGCGCAATGGCCCTGCTGGAGAGCCTGATGATCCACTACCCCGCCCTCTACACCCAGGTCACAGGCCGCAAGCCCAGCACCGAGCCCTCCGGCTTCAGTGGTGAGTAGCACGCAACACATGACCTGTTTCCCATCTGGCTCATTTAGGCTCTGTGTTAAGGAGTAGGGAAGGGGAAAAGGGGGATACCTAGCCAGTTGTACAACTGAATGCCTTCAACTGAAATGAGTCTTCCTCATGTTACCCAACCCCTCTGAATCAGAGCATGTTACCTTGTGTGAAGGATGGTGGCTTTTTTTAAAGTTGTCCTGTCTGCTTGAAAACAGCACAATGTGTTCATTCTATTCACCAGTAAACAGTATTCTCACTATAAATTATTCACATTAATCTCCATTGGGGTAAATCATTTAGTAAAGATATTTGGTTGGGAAATTATACATAGCCCAATCAGTAGTCATAGGTTAGCAGATGGGTGTAGTGCGTCCATCTTAACCTGATTTCCTCCCAGGCCTGATTAAGTGCTCGGACTTGACCGAGTACTTGGTCAGAGCCGTGACAGGGATGCAGAAGGAGCTGCAGGAGGCTCGGCAGGAGGCCAGCCGGCTGGGGTCACGTTGCACCTCCCTGGAGGTGGAGCTAGGTCAGACTCTGGAGCAGCAGGAGGAGTCTCGCCGTCTTAAGGCCGACCACGGCCGCATGAGGAAGAACTTGGCTGCCGCGCAACACGACATCTTGAAGCTGAAGGACGAGAAGTGTGACCTGTATGTGCGGTACACGGCCGCCATCGAGGAGAGGTCGGCCGCCAACATCCACTGCAGCGACCTCAACCTGCAGGTCAGGGTGAAAAAGGGTTAGCTGTGTGATATATTCAGGAGTGGTTGATGGCCGCACTGCGTTACATGAAGCGATTAGTTGCGGTATTGACAGTGTTGCTACAGAGTTGACCAAAAGTATTGTAAAGTCGATTGAACTAATAACAGCAGTATTTTGGCGTAGAAACGTGTTAACGCTCCCGCGGCTCCTCCTGCACCCCTGTCCACATTGTACATTTTGCTGAGTACGTCTGTTACCAAAAATCATTTCAATTAAGAAAAAGGTTGGAATCCTTAATGGTGAAACGGCCACGTCCGTTTGCGATATTACGACAACAAAGAAGTCACTGCAAAACGACCCAACACCGTTTCTTTCCCTCTGACGTCATTGCATGAGCGATAGAACAGCATCTACGACACTTTTCTTCTCTCCGGCTCTTTTTCGTCAACAATACAAAAACAATTAACCGCCACGGGGTGGACAGTGGCGCCGTTTCCCCTGCTGCGGATTCCATCTTTAAGAGATACATTTCATTTACTTTAAGAAACAACAAAGGGACAATAGAAAACATGTTGAAGCACCTGTGGTCAAATGCTGCGGTCACAGAACTTGTGACAAATAGTCTTCTGTTTTTCTATGATGGGGCAGGTATATCAGCTTCAGTTTGAGCTGCGCAAAGCCCAGACAGAGACGGACTTCGAGAGGCAGCGCTCGCTCAAGTGCACCACCCCCAGTGAGACGCAGCAACTGCGGGAAGAGATTAGCACTCTGCGCAGGCAGCTACTGGTGGCGGAGAAATTCACCCCGGTGAGTGAGGAGGAAACAAGCTCAGACTTCTACTGTGGAATTTCTCAGAGACGCACTGTGGTTCGGACTATTGTCTCTTTGTCTTTCTCTCGGTTTCTCTCACTATCCCTCTTTACCCTTTCATTTTTCTCAAATTTTCTATCCCCAAATCTCTGTATCCCTGTATCTTTCTCCCCCCCCCCCCCCCTCAGGCACGTGAGGATATCCTGGCCCAAGACCTAGCTGAGGCAAGGGATGGCCGTGTGGAGCTGGCTGAGCAGCTCAGGTGCTACAGAGAGGAGAATGAACAGCTGGCCCGCGAGAGGCGGGAGGTGTGTGTGTCTAGGAGATTGTGAACAACCCTTTTGAGTTGGCCATTTTATTTGACAGCAAATATCTGCTGAAAGGCTATATGCTTTGTGTTACACAGTACATTTTAGAGTGGCCAAACTCTAAACACTGCGCCGGTGTGTTTGCTCTTAGACAGTGGAGCATAAGGAGTGTCTGGCGCTGCAGGTTCAGAAGCTGACTCTGGACTGTGAGATGTACCAGCAGAAGAGTACTGTCATACAGAGCCAACTGAGGGAGCTGCAGGCAGAGAGAGACCACGTACGGAGCTATTACCTTATACCTTATGGCGTCATTGCTCATCCTGAAATCTATTATTGGAATTCCATACCTGTCTGCCTGTCTGCCTGTCTGCCTGTCTGCCTGTCTGTCTGTCTGTCTGTCTGTCTGTCTGTCTGTCTGTCTGTCTGTCTGCCTATATCCACCTATCTGCATACTGACCTGCCTGTCAGTCTGTCTGCCTATATCCACCTATCTGCATACTGACCTGCATGTCAGTCTGTCTGTCTGCTTATATCCACTTATCTGCATACTGACCTGCCTGCATGTCTGTCTTTGCTAGTCAGTCCACATACACTGAGTGTACAAAACATTAAGAACACCTGCTCTTTCCATGACATAAACTGACCAAGTGAATCCAGGTCAAACCTATCTCTTATTGATGTCACTTGTTAAATCCACTTTAATCCGTGTAGATGAAGGGGAGGAGACAGGTTAAAGAAGGATTTTGACGCCTTGAGACAACTGAGACATGCGTATGTGTGCCGTTCAGAGGGTGAATGGGAAAGACAAAAGATTTAAGTGCCTTTGAACGGGGTATGGTAGTAGGTGTCGGGTTGTGTCAAGAACTGCAACACTGCTGGGGGGGGTGTAACTCAATATCAGGAAGGTGTCCTTAATGTTTTGAACACTCATTGTATGTATGTATGTATGTATGTGTTTGTGTGTGTGTGTGTGTCTTATTGCCGCTCTGTCTGTCCATCCTTCCAGGCGTACCTGTCCAGAGACGAGGCCCAGGCCCAGATAGCCAGGAGCCTGGCTGAGAAGGACACGCTGCGCAGCCAACTGGTGGAGCTCCAGGAGGTCTTCACCCTCAGGGCCTGGGGGCCCTTCCGAGGAGGCCCCGATACACCAGGGGTAACACACACACACACACACACACTGTATGCATGTACATGCACAATGCATACACACTCACGCACACTCCATACACACATTCACATTGTATACAGATTTACTTACAGAGCAGATTCTAAATTCGATACTAAAGACTAACGTCTGTTCCAGGAGAGGAAGTTTAGCTGGGAGAGCCAGGGCTCCAGCAGTGACAGCCTCCCCTCCAGCCCCCCACCTCGTCCCCGCCTCCGCCGCATGCATGCAATTTGCCCTGATTCCTTGAGGGGATGCAGTATAAAGGTGTGTGTGTGTGTGTGTGTGTGTGTGTGTGTGTGTGTGTGTGTGTGTGTGTGTGTGTGTGTGTGTGTGTGTGTGTGTGTGTGTGTGTGTGTGTGTGTGTGTGTGTGTGTGTGTGTGTGTGTGTGTGTGTGTGTGCGTGTGTGCGTGCGTGCAGGATTTATATCAGTCATGTCAGCTGTTTATATCATCTGAGTTGACTTTAATGATTTGCATCATAAACTTGACTTCTGGTAATTGTGTGTGTGGGTCTGTGTGTAGAGTTGCGATATCACTCCAAGTAGTGTCCGGTCCCAAAATGTGGAGCCTCCATGCCCAGAGTCACTGCGAAGACGAGAAGAGACCCTATGGTACAATCGAGACAGGTAAGGGGGGGGGGGGGGGGGGTTGTGTGTGTTTTAGACAATGTGAGTGTTTAAGACACAGTCAGACTCCTCATTCAGAACAAGTTGGACATTGACACAGTAGCACAGTTGGCGTGCTTCCTTCTATATTCCGAGTGATGTGATGTCACTGTCCAAAGTCTGCTTTTTTTACCAGGAAGGCCATGTGTTTACTCTTTGTGTTGCCGGGAAGAGCTTCATTTCAAGGATTTTATTCCCAGCGTCCCCGGCCCTTCTTTCAGTTCTAGTAACATGAGATCATTCTACAACAGAGCCATTTTACTACTAAAGCTGTGTAGAGGTAGATTTGATCTTCCTATAAACTATGTGGGGTCTCTCTCTGTGTCCCAAATGGCATTCTATTCCCTGTATAGTACAGTAGTGTTGACCAGAGCCCTATGGGTCCTGGTCAGAAGTAGTGCACTATATAGGGATTAGGGTGCCATTGGAAACACACCCTTGGTGGTCATATTGTATTGAGGATTCAGGTGTTATTTTTGGAACTAATTATAGGTTGTTTTCACAGATGAACGGCTGCCCATGTTCATGTTTATTGTCGTAGTTTTGTGTTTACAGTCAAGACAAAAGTCTGTCCAAGTGCCATGATAGCAATTCTGGATTTCTGCAGTCGAACTCACTCAACCAGTTTATCTGTCGCAGCATACATGGTTAGAGAGAGAGAGAGAGAGAGAAAGAGAATAAGGACAAAATAAGAAGACGCCATTTTGTAAACAAGTGTTATTCCCCCTTCTTGCCCCTAGCTCGGAGACGGCTGAATGTGACGTCTTACTTGACAATGACTTTGTGTTCATCCCCAGTGGTACGTAACTGAATAAACTCCGACCTTTAACAACCTCTTACCTTACTGGGACTTAGCAGCTTCTGTGTGTGCGTGCATGCGTGTGTACTTACTTAAGTGTGTTTGTGTGTGTGCTCTTTACGTGCTTGCGTACATGGATATAAGCGTGTGCTTGCGTGTTTATCTTTGTGGGTAAACACCCAGATGAGACATCCTGAAAACCAATGGAAATGTTTTGGTTGGCCACTCTCCGAGTAGATATTTAATTAGCCTTGGGTGAAGTTTGGATCCTGGCCTGGTAGGCTAGGTAACACATTAACGGTTGGGCGTTCTCTCTGTGGACACATTCTTGAACAGTCTCTCTTTTGTTTTATTCGATTTCCAGGCAATGCGGTTGAGCAATCTGTTATGTCACCCACACCTTCCTGCCAAAGCAACAACAGTGATGGGTGAGGAACTTGAATTTACCTTGATGCACTGAAATCTGTCTCGAATTGTTGATGATGAGTGGAGGGAAGGCTGAAGCAAGCATAAGTACAGAGGAACAAAGCCATCTAGCCTGCATATTGCAAGGAGAGGGTATTATGATGACGACACACGGAAAATGATTTGCTCCATTTAACAATACACTCGGTGAACCCGAAACTAAAATAACACGCACATTTGGTCAGATGCTCGATTGTTTGCGAACTTTCCGTAGTCTGTCCACGAGAGAGTAATCTAACAACCAAGTACTCTCATCTCCTCTCTATCTCAACCCCAGTCTCTCCAGGGCGTCAGCCCCCCCGTTCCTGCTGCGCTCCCGGCCCCGGGCCATGCGCATCACGGGCCGGGTCCTGACCATCTCCTTCCAGGGGGAGGCGCTGCTGAGCCAGCTGCAGGTGGTGGGGGGTAACAAGACGGGCGTGTTCGTCCACCAGGTCACTGAGGGCTCCGCCGCCAACACAGTGGGCATTAGTTCGGGTGCACAAATACTGGAGGTGCGTGTGCGCGTGTGTCTGTGTCCCCACAACTCCCGTCTCCTATCCAGCACGCACCTGACAGGTCGATTCAATGCGGCCATTTTGAGTCATAACTCCCCCCTCTTCCTTATAGTTTCTGTGAAGGCACTGTAATACCAATGGGTGTTTGTGCTACTGGGTTCCAGGTGAAGTATGAACAGGCTCAGCAGGCTCTAAGGATGGTTCTGGAGGACTCCACCCTGGAAGAAGCCATGTGGGCTCTGGGGCAAGTCCGAGGCTTCTGCCACCTCTCCCTGAGGCCCAACCAAGATGGTGAGACCCTGGCCCTGTTAAAATATATGAATATGTCATCATTATGTTCAAATACAGTCTGGTTCAAATAATTGATATGTCATCACATTCAAATACCCTGCCCAGTGCAAATGCTCGTAGATTGCGTTCTTTCTTTCTCCCTTGCTTGACGTTATCCTTCTGATGTGACAGAATTGTAAAATCCAGGATGTTCTTCAAAATGTTAACGTGACTTTGGTGGAGTTTGTCAAATCACTCGGATCAGGCGCCAAAGAGATGTAAAAATATGCGCTCTTTGCTGATTGGAAAGAATGTTGTTTGACTAGTGTGTCTCTCTGGATTTCGTCACTAAAAAGGAGTGCAGGAGTTCCTCATTCTCATGATTAGGTTGAAGTTCCTAGGTTATCTGTTTCATATGTATTTTAGGATGACTGTTTGTTTTGAGGTAACATAGCAACATAGGGGTGAAAAACAGAGTGACATACTTGGGACACTCAACCCAAAACAACTTCAAAGTAGTCCATTTCAGCACCTGGCTACTATTCACAACAACAGAAAAGAGTGCTCTCTTTTTTTCTCACTGGTTCTCACTAGAAAGCTATTGGCATGCTAATAATAGCATTGCATAAGTACCCTTCTCTGTGTAATGTGTATCATCACTAAGAATTATCACACGCAACAGGTAAAGTTATGCTTCCACTTGGCATTTCATAAATATGCTATTTTAATGTTTCTGTATTCATATTGGTCAGTTGTGTGTGAATATGTCACACCTTTAACATTGGTGCCGTGACCCAGATCTGTCACAGTCATAATCCTCTACGGTCCCTCCCCTTTTTGTCTCTCAGCCTATGAGAAGCTCCTGCTCCAGCTGCAGAGTGGTGAGGCCATGTCAGGTGACTCCTTCTACGTGCGCGTCAACATGTCGTTACCCGGGGGCTCGCAGGACGCTCTGACCGTTTCCTGTAACGAGATCCTCCACGTCACGAGCACCCGCCCAGCGGGCGCTGACTGCTTCTGGAGGGCCAGCCACGTCCACCCTTGCCAACTGCTGGACCTCAAGACTGGCAACTTGCCCAACTACTACAGGTACTAGGCCCAGTACCCTACATGGGGGATTGGATTGTTGACATGGATTCTTTCTATCCTAGCCTGGTTCCAGGTCTGTTTGTGCTATCTTACCAAACTCATATGACCACTATAGCACAGACAGATCTGGGACTAGGCTATATCTATCTCCCTCTGGAGAACTAGCATGTACTACATGTCATCTATGTTTGATACAATCACATGATGTTGGCCAATGCATAATTGACATGCTGTATAAATGATATTAGTGAAGATTCATTGTCATCGCAGGGCCCAACGCCTGCTGATCAGAGCTATCGAGGACATGAGCTTCCAACCCATGACACTTAGAAAGGTAACATCATTCACTAGCTTCATAGTTTGCAGAACTACTCAGGACCTAAATCCAACTCGCTTTAGGGTTCTGAGTTACAGTTAAGGGGCGCTCCTTTCCCGCGAATGTGTTCCAAAAATGTTTGCTTTTGACGTTTCTGAAATGTGTTTAACCGCACATTCACGAAGAAAATGTTGTAGTCATGTGAATATCCCGCCGAACCGCTGTCAAACGTTCGGGTTAACACATTGTTTTGCTGGGTCCTCAGGCCCAGGACAAGAAGAAGACTGTGAGGATCGTCAGTACGGGGAGACAAGGGAGGAATCCTCTGTGGGTCTGTGTAGAAGACAGCAAGGACAAGAGCACTGGGCCAGGTATATATCAGATACAGTCAAGGCTGGATAGGAAGTCATTTTTGTACACAAGAATATACAACACTTAACAGAGCCAGAACCATAGAGGCCGGATCATAACAGACTATCCTCCACGTTGGAGCCAAACACTCCATTGAATTGTCAAGATGGCGCCCATTGAAATTCTGCATCAAACCAAGTTTGCTAAACTGTGCAAAACCATTGCTGAAGCAGGTTGGATTAATTCCAGCCCTATGATATTACCATACCTATTAGGGCTTGGACGATACGGGTATCGTGGCATGTATCGTGTTTTCATTTTTGGCCAGGAAAAAATATTGCGTTTCTGGTATCGTCACAGCTCTAATACCTGTAATAATGTCCCCTTAGTTATTGACCTGAACCTGGTGTGTCCTAATATTGTCCTCTGCTCTAGGGGATGCCTCTGCACCCAGAGGCTGTTTGACCCTCATGCCCTACACCCTGGTCACGCCCCACTACCCACCCGTCTGTCGTCCGGTCCTCCTGCTGCCCACAATCCTCGGCCGTGTCCTGGATCAGAAGCTGGCCGAGTGGCAGGGCTTTCAGTTGTGTGAGCCAGGTTAGGGAGGGAGTCTTTCTTTTTTCTTTTTCTGATCTTCTTCTCTCTCTCTCTCTCTCTCTCTTTTTATTTCATCCAATAACTGCATATCTTCCTGCCCGATGCCCAGAGGGGAATTCCAATGAGATGATCTATTATTAGCACGGTAGCGGAAGGTGATGTTAAGAAAGATGTGAATGTTTGTTTTCTTCGTACCTGCTGTCTCACCTTACCCTATACTTATCTCTCCCCCTCTCTCTCTCCCTCCCTCCCCCCTATCCCCAGAGTTATTGAGTTCCAGTGAGCACGCTGCCAGGCTGCAGAGGTCGGAGGTGCTGGAGGAGTGTGAACAGGGGGGTCAGCGGTGTTACACCCTGCAGAGTGTTGAGAGGGTCATGAAGCAGGTGGGAGAGTCAAAAGGACAACACTGTATTTGACGTACTGATATTATATATTTTTCTCTAATGGTTTATAGACTGACTTGAACCGTTTTACACGAACGTCACGAAAAACAGCAGATAATTACCTCCCTTTTTTCAGTGGCCCTGTTATTTGATGTACCCTGTGTTCCGGAAGAATCTGTGCAGGTGCAGTATTGACCGTAGCGAAACTCCTCTCCTCTTCTATCTCTACTCTCAGGGTACCCACTGTGTGCTGCCTCTAGGCCTGGACTGCGTACGCCGCCTCCACAGGGCAGAGATCTTCCCCATCATCATCTTCATCGGCCATTCCAAGTGCAGAGCACGCAAACTCAAGTAGGCCGTTGTGTGACTTTTGATACGAAATATGAATGGTAGCAATATTGTTCCCTTGCCTCTCATACATGGTGTATATACGTGTTTATTTCTCTTGTTCTCTCTCTCTCGCTCTCTCTCTCTCTCTCTCGCTCTCTCTCTCTCTCTCTCTCGCTCACTCCTGTTTTCTCCCCCTCCGTCTCTCCTTAGGTCTAAGCTGCAGCGTCAGGGCTGGTCCGAGGAGCAGCTGCTGGAGTGTTCCCGCAGCGAGGAGTCCCTGCTGGACAAGCTGCCCTGCCTCTACCGCAGCGTCAGCCCTGACTCATGGTACGACAAAACCACTCTGCTCACCACCCTGCGCTCCATCATCTGGGAGGAGCAGAAGAAGATTGTGTGGGTGGAGCCTGATTTGTGGTGATTTTTAGGGCATCGGAGGCGTCAATGTTTGTTGATGAGGTACTGGTGGCTAAATTGTATGTCTTTTGAATTCCTTATTTGAAGAAAAAAATTATGATTTAGAATATTTGTAAATGGATAAAACGGAGAAGGGTTCCAGTAGGCATTGCACACCTGGGCATTATGAGACAAGGGAAATGGATTGTGTGTGCATGTGTATCTATGATAGCTACCTATACATATGACTTATGTAATGAAGGTAGTCGTATGGGCATGAAGGTAGTATGATGAGATGTACCAGCACTTTGGTTTAGCTTCATTAAGTTCCTGTTGTTTTTCCCAACCTATATTTACTTGAAATTGTGTTTGGAAAACACTTTTTCAATTATCTTTATTATCATAAAGATATTATACTGTGTATTGTATTATATTATATACAGTATATATATATATATATATATATAATGTACTGTATTATATACAGGATTTCAACAAACCTGTGAAACCATAGTCATTCCCAAGTCCCAACAGAAATGTAATGTAGATATTCCAGTCAAACTATATTGACTAACTGTCGGACATTTTTTACGTTTCCATACAATGTGGGATTTCATTGCCTATTCTGAAGTGTAATGATAGTAGGCGTTATATGGATTTATGTTGGAAGATGTTTTTAAAGCAGTGGTATTCAAAGTCTGGGTTAGGGACCCCTATCGGGGTCATGGGGGAACTGCAGTGAGGTCCGCCAAAAATAAAAGGATTAATAAAATATACAAATGAAGAGTACAGATTGTTTTATTCGACAATATACAAACGTGAGAAAGGTCATTTAAAAAAATACATTTGTATTGGGTCAATGTTTATTGATTTATTTTCATTTGGATAAGATATGAAAATGCAATAAATTGAAGGTTATTTGATTGACAGATTTTAAGGTTGTATCAACACATTTGGGGTTGCGAGAAATTATTGGGGGGGAAATGGGGTCCTCTGAATTTTTTTGAATAACACTTTTTTAACGGGTGAAAAAAGTAACCGGTATTACACGATATTATGGCGTTAACTCGTTGCATTTGATGATGTATACAATGACTACACAGAGCTCAGGTATCATTGACCCTCAGTCACTCACTCTAGGAATGAGAACGAAGAATTGTCAATCAGGGTTTTTCCTCATGTGCAACACTTAGGCCTACTTGATTTATGTCCAACCCCTCCCTCTCTCTTCCACCTACATCCTCTCTTTATGATCTTTCCCTGCCCTCCTAAATAACTACCAGGGAAAGTTTTAGGCACTGTCCCTGAGCCAGCTGTGTAAAACCTACTTATTGTGTTCTGAGATTTATATGCATGTGTTATGTCAGTTGTGCCATCATTTTTGGTAAGAATGTTTATGATAATTGCCATCATAGATATAGGCTATGCGATTCATTAACAGATGGTGGTGGATTAGAGTTATGGCAATAATTTATTTTTATTTTGTGTAATTAAACATTTTTATGATGCATTTGTCTTGCCATATGATTGTTGTGAAATGTGTTTACAGATGCATTACAATCTTTTGGAAATACCGTTATAAAAGATGTAACTATTTTGTAACTAAATACATTTTATCATACTATTCCTTTAGTATTTGCACATTTATGTCAAAGCAAAGTCCTCAGCTAACACCTGCAATTAATTGTGTGTGCATGGGCCAGATACATTTTAACGGTTGATGCTCCAATCTAACCAGCAGAGGGGGCAAGATTAAAAGGTGAACGTAGGCAACCCACAACATTTCTGTTTCTCCAATTTATCAAATATACTGTATTTTGTAAATTATGTTATAGCCTATTACTTATCCAACGTTTAGGTAAAGCAACAGTTAAGCGTAACGTGGGGAGTTTAGATAATTAGCGTCTTTAGGAATTGTTGACGTTACAACCCGTGCCTGA